>NC_092158.1:33459579-33759579 GCF_045791955.1 Oncorhynchus clarkii lewisi
CCCCCTCCCCTTAAATTGTCTGGCTGGAGCCAATAGCAGCCTCTTTACAGTTTTCATGCTGTAAGCACACTTTTACTACCTCCTCTCCAGCTCTAAGTTCATGGGATCCTCATATAACCAGCCATCTTCTAAAAGGAAAATGAACAACAAGTTATCAATAAGATTTTCAACAATAGCATTGGCAGATTTTGTATGAAGAAACAAAGTAAAGCAACGATTTAAACTAGTCTGTGTTATTAAATGCCTGCTCAGGTTTTTGGGGGATTTTCTATAATATGCAAGATCCAGATGCTGCTTCATTGTTTTCTGCTCCCAGAGACTTTGGTGAACAAAGGTGTGTCCTTGCCCTGCCTCCATTGGTATGTGTATGCAGTAAGACGCTTATGTAGCTGTCCCCTTATAGCCAGCCCAGTACAGATCAGCACTGTAAAACAACTCAGAACTCGAGTTCTCCAACTTCCGACTCCAGTGTGTGCAAGACAACCGGGAACTCTGGAGTGGCGAAAAACTAGCTTCGACTAGGAAAAATCATTAGAACGGTCATCTAACTCAGATTTCCAAGTGGGAAACTTTGGCATCTTTCTAGCGCTCCAACCTGAAGATCAATGATGTCATGATTTTACCTAGCCCCCCCCCCCCCCCCCCAGAGTTACCAGTTGTCTTGAAAGCACCATAAGGAGACTAGGGAACCAATGACAATGAGGGTCAAGCAGGGAGAAATGGGCAGTACCCTCCTTTAATGAGATGCTTCATGTTTGAGCTTTCAAGTTGATTGTTGTCACACTCTGAAATAAGCAACACACATAGTTCCCATTAAGGAAAAACTACAGGTTAACCAATTGTAATGTGAACCACGTATGCAGTTTGCAAGAATACCACAATCATAGTTAGGCATGTTTAGCACCAAGCACCTTTTTACCTCAAATACATTTTTGAGTGTTCCCTCGCTTATTGTATGGTACTATTGTAACTATTTGCTGTCTTGTCTTCCTATAGGCTGCACGATGCAAGGTGGTCGGGGACAAGCTTCAGTTCTCCCTCAGTGCTTCACCATCAGCCATGTCTCCAGGAGATCCCTGTAGGTACAGCGTAAAGATATCTCCACTTGAACTGCAGGTAAATGAACACAACAGTTGTGCTCACTACATCTGCAGCTATAATATATCCCTTCCCATTTCAATTGGAGCTATGCTTAATACGAACAAAGTGAGAGCGAGTCAGAGGTGGCAGGGTTCCTGGTTGTCTTAATGGAGGAAGCTCTGATTTATTGAACATGACGCACTTCAGCAGAGCTTCGCTTCTGCTACAAGAATCAGATTAAATGGCGAGGACTCAGAGGTTGATAAATGCCCTCGAGACCTTGTTTAAATTACTGTCAGTGTCATGTAAAATACTGGAGGGGATGAGTTCCCAGCTCCCCCATTTTTTGGTAAAGGTGCCCCACTTTCCCTACTACCTCCACTTTTATTGTTGGAGTATAATCACAGACACAATCACATACTAATGGAATTAAGAATTTTCCACCCAAAAATAATGGTCTTGACGTTGAGTGATAGGCTATCTTTCATGCAAAACCAAGTAGAGATGGCTTGATTCATCTATTTTAGTAGCATGGCCCATAACTGACTGGGCACGATTTACAGTCAAGTCTCAGGTTTACCCACAATGTTTACGCAATCTAGCCTTTGTCTCTCTGCTTGAATTAAAGTTATTTCGAAATATGGTCCTTGTGAATGTTGACCTGTTTAAAGGTCTTACTCACATTGTGTGATCACGCTCTCCACAGCCAGTCTTCCGGAACAGCTAGTGCCCTCATGCATGTTTCAGTGTTATTTGCCTTGAAGCGAGCATAGAAGTAGTTTAGCTCGTCTGGTAGGCTCGTGTCATGGACAGCTCTTGGCTGTGCTTCCCTTTGTAGTCTGTAATGGTTTGCAAGCCTTGCCACATCTGACGAGCGTCAGAGCCGGTGTAGTATGATTCGATCTTCGTCAATACAGGACTCTTTGCCTGTTTGATGGTTCGTCGGAGGGAATTGCGGGATTTCTTATAAGCTTCCGGGTTAGAGTCCTGCTCCTTGAAAGCGGCAGCTCTAGCCTTTAGCTCAGTGCGGATGTTACCTGTAATCCATGGCTTCTGGTTGGGGTATGTATGTATGGTCACCGTGTGGACGATGTCATCGATGCACTTATTGATGAAGCCAATGACTGATGTGGTGTAGTCCTCAGTGCCATTGGAGGAATCCCGGAACATATTCCGGTCTAAGCTTGCAAAACAGTCTTGTAGCTTAGCATCTGCTTCATCTGACCACGTTATTATTGATCTAGTCACTGGTGCTTCCTGCTTTAATTTTTAGCTTGTAAGCAGGAATCAGGAGGATATAATTATGGTCAGATTTGCCAAATGGAGGTCGAGGGAGAGATTTGTATGCGTCTCTGTGTGTGGAGTAAAGATGGTCCAGAGTTTTATTTTTTCGTGTATTTTTTTCACCACTCAGGTTGCACATTTAACATGCTGATAGAAATGTGGTAAAACGGATGATGGTTTCCCTGCATTATAGGACTTTTTTTCTCTATACCATTTGTATTTAATTAACCTTTGACTATTGGATGTTCTTATAGGCACTTTAGTATTGCCAGTGTAACAGTATAGCTTCCATCCCTCTCCTCGCTCCTACCTGGGCTCGAACCAGGAACACATTGACAACAGCCACCCTCGAAGCAGCGTTACCCATCGCTCCACAAAAGCCGCGGCCCTTGCAGAGCAAGGGGAACAACCACTCCAAGTCTCAGAGCGAGTGACGTTTGAAACGCTATTAGCGCGCACCCCGCTAACTAGCTAGCCATTTCACATCGCTTACACCAGCCTAATCTCGGGAGTTGATAGGCTTGAAGTCAAAACGCTTGCTGGCAAACGCACAAAAGTGCTGTTTGAATTAATGCTTACGAGCCTGCTGGTACCTACCATCGCTCAGTCAGACTGCTCTATCAAATCATAGACTTAGTTATAACATGATAACACATAGAAATACGAGCCCTAGGTCATTAATATGGTAGAATCAGATAACTATCATCTCGTAAACAAGACGTTTATTCTTTAAGTGAAATACGGAACCGTTCCGTGTTTTCTCTAACGGGTGGCAAGTCCAAATATCACATTTTTATTTGTCACATACACATGGTTAGCAGATGTTAATGCGAGTGTAGCGAAATTTATTTTTATTAATTTTTTATTTCACCTTTATTTAACCAGGTAGGCTAGTTGAGAACAAGTTCTCATTTGCAACTGAGACCTGGCCAAGATCAAGCATAGCAGTGTGTACAGACAACAACACAGAGTTACACATGGAGTAAACAATAAACAAGTCAATAACATAGTAGAAAAAAAAAGTATCTATATACATTGTGTGCAAAAGGCATGAGCAGATGCAGGATGCAGTAGATGGTATAGAGTACAGTATATACATATGAGATGAGTAATGTAGGGTATGTAAACATTATATAAAGTGGCTAGTGATATATTTTACATACATTTCCATCAATTCCCATTATTAAAGGGGCTGGAGTTGAGTCAGTGTGTTGGCAGCAGCCACTCAATGTTAGTGGTGGCTGTTTAACAGTCTGATGGCCTTGAGATAGAAGCTGTTTATCAGTCTCTCGGTCCCATCTTTGATGCTCCTGTACTGACCTCGCCTTCTGGATGATAGCGGGGTGAACAGGCAGTGGCTCGGGTGGTTGTTGTCCTTGATGATCTTTATGGCCTTCCTGTGACATCGGGTGGTGTAGGTGTCCTGCAGACCTCACTACCCTCTGGAGAGCCTTACGGTTGTGGGCGGAGCAGTTGCCGTACCAGGCGGTGATACAGCCTGACAGGATGCTCTTGGTTGTGCATCTATAGAAGTTTGTGAGTGCTTTTGAGTGACAAGCCAAATTTCTTCAGCCTCCTGAGGTTGAAGAGGCGCTGCTGCGCCTTCTTCACAATGCTGTCTGTGTGGGTGGACCAATTCAGTTTGTCCGTGATGTGTACGCCGAGGAACTTGAAACTTACTACCCTCTCTACTACTGTCCCGTCGATGTGTATAGGGGGGTGCTCCCTCTGCTGTTTCCTGAATTCCACAATCATCTCCTTTGTTTTGTTGACGTTGAGTGTGAGGTTATTTTCTTGACACCACACTCCGAGGGCCCTCACCTCCTCCCTGTAGGCCGTCACATTGTTGTTGGTAATCAAGCCTACCACTGTAGTGTCATCCGCAAACTTGATGATTGAGTTGGAGGCGTGCATGGCCACGCAGTCGTGGGTGTACAGGGAGTACAGGAGAGGGCTCAGAACGCACCCTTGTGGGGCCCCAGTGTTGAGGATCAGCGGAGTGGAGATGTTGTTACCTACCCTCACCACCTGGGGGGCGGCCCGTCAGGAAGTCCAGTAACCAGTTGCACAGGGCGGGGTCGAGACCCAGGGTCTCGAGCTTGATGACGAGTTTGGAGGGTACTATGGCGTTAAATGCTGAGCTGTAGTCGATGAACAGCATTCTCACATAGGTATTACTCTTGTCCAGATGGGTTAGGGCAGTGTGCAGTGTGATTGCGATTGCGTCGTCTGTGGACCTATTGGGGCGGTAAGCAAGTTGGAGTGGGTCTAGGGTGTCAGGTAGGGTGGAGGTGATATGGTCCTTGACTAGTCTCAAAGCACTTCATGATGACGGAAGTGAGTGCTACGGGACGGTTGTCGTTTAGATCAGTTACCTTAGCTTTCTTGGGAACAGGAACAAATATTCCTGTTACATTGCACAACCTTCAATGTTATGTCATAATTACGGCCCATATACACTGACTCTGCGTGCAATGAACGCAAGAGAAGTGACACAATTTCACCTGGTTAATATTGCCTGCTAACCTGGATTTCTTTTAGCTAAATATGCAGGTTTAAAAATATATAATTCTCTGTTTTTGTTTTAAGAAAGGCATTGGTGTTTATGGTTAGGTACACATTGGAGCAACGATACTCACCGCATCGATTATATGTAACACAGGACATGCAAGATAAACTAGTAATATCATCAACCATGTGTAGTTAACTAGTGATTATGATTGATTGATTTAGTTTTTTATAAGATAAGTTTAATGCTAGCTAGCAACTTACCTTGGCTTACTGCATTCACGTAACAGGCAGGCTCCTCGTGGAGTGCAATGAGAGGCAGGTGGTTAGAGCGTTGGACTGGTTAACTGTAAGGTTGCAAGATTGAATCCCTGAGCTGACGAGGTAAAAATCTGTCATTCTGCCCCTGAACAAGGCAGTTAACCCATCGTTCCTAGGCCGTCATTGAAAATAAGAATGTGTTCTTAATTGACTGCCTAGTTAAATAAAGATTAAATAAAGGTGTAAAAAAAATATATATACAGTGCCTTGCAAAAGTATTCGCCCCCCTTGAACTTTGCGACCTTTTGCCACATTTCAGGCTTCAAACATAAAGATATAAAACTGTATTTTTTTGTGAAGAATCAACAACAAGTGGGACACAATTATGAAGTGGAACGACATTTATTGGATATTTCAAACTTTTTTAACAAATCAAAAACTGAAAAATTTCAGCCCCTTTACTTTCAGTGCAGCAAACTCTCTCCAGAAGTTCAGTGAGGATCTCTGAATGATCCAATGTTGACCTAAATGACTAATGATGATAAATACAATCCACCTGTGTGTAATCAAGTCTCCGTATAAATGCACCTGCACTGTGATAGTCTCAGAGGTCCGTTAAAAGCGCAGAGAGCATCATGAAGAACAAGGAACACACCAGGCAGGTCCGAGATACTGTTGTGAAGAAGTTTAAAGCCAGATTTGGATACAAAAAGATTTCCCAAGCTTTAAACATCCCAAGGAGCACTGTGCAAGCGATAATATTGAAATGGAAGGAGTATCAGACCACTGCAAATCTACCAAGACCTGGCCGTCCCTCTAAACTTTCAGCTCATACAAGGAGAAGACTGATCAGAGATGCAGCCAAGAGGCCCATGATCACTCTGGATGAACTGCAGAGATCTACAGCTGAGGTGGGAGACTCTGTCCATAGGACAACATTCAGTCGTATATTGCACAAATCTGGCCTTTATGGAAGAGTGGCAAGAAGAAAGCCATTTCTTAAAGATATCCATAAAAAGTGTTGTTTAAAGTTTGCCACAAGCCACCTGGGAGACACACCAAACATGTGGAAGAAGGTGCTCTGGTCAGATGAAACCAAAATTGAACTTTTTGGCAACAATGCAAAACGTTATGTTTGGCGTAAAAGCAACACAGCTGAACACACCATCCCCACTGTCAAACATGGTGGTGGCAGCATCATGGTTTGGGCCTGCTTTTCTTCAGCAGGGACAGGGAAGATGGTTAAAATTGATGGGAAGATGGATGGAGCCAAATACAGGACCATTCTGGAAGAAAACCTGATGGAGTCTGCAAAAGACCTGAGACTGGGACGGAGATTTGTCTTCAAACAAGACAATGATCCAAAACATAAAGCAAAATCTACAATGGAATGGTTAAAAAATAAACATATCCAGATGTTAGAATGGCCAAGTCAAAGTCCAGACCTGAATCCAATCGAGAATCTGTGGAAAGAACTGAAAACTGCTGTTCACAAATGCTCTCCATCCAACCTCACTGAGCTCGAGCTGTTTTGCAAGGAGGAATGGGAAAAAATGTCAGTCTCTCGATGTGCAAAACTGATAGAGACATACCCCAAGCGACTTACAGCTGTAATCACAGCAAAAGGTGGCGCTACAAAGTATTAACTTAAGGGGGCTGAATAATTTTGCACGCCCAATTTTTCAGTTTTTGTTTTGTTAAAAAAGTTTGAAATATCCAATAAATGTCGTTCCACTTCATGATTGTGTCCCACTTGTTGTTGATTCTTCACAAAAAAATACACTTTTATATCTTTATGTTTGAGGCCTGAAATGTGGCAAAAGGTCGCAAAGTTCAAGGGGGCCGAATACTTTCGCAAGGCACTGTATATATTTCTTAAATCGGCCAAATCTGTATTTTTGGACACCGATTTGGCCGATTTAAAAAAAAATAATATATATATATATATATATATATATATATATATATATTTTTTTTTTTAAATCACCTTTTATTTGTTATGAAAACTTGAAATTGGCTATTCCGATTAATTGGTCAACCTCTAGTATTGACTGACCTTCATGTCTTAAAGTAATGATGGATTGTCATTTTTCTTTGTTTTTTTTACTTAGTATTTTACCAAATAGGGCATCTGTATTCCACCCCTACCTTGTCACAACACAACTGATTCGCTCAAATGCATTAAGAAGGAAAGAAATTCCACAAATCAACTTTTAACAAGGCACACCTGTTAATTGAAATGCATTCCAGGTGACTACCTCAAGAAGCTGGTTAAGAGAATGCCAAGAGTGTGCAAAGCTGTCAAAGCATAGGGTGGCTACTTTGAAGAATCTCAAATATAAAATATATTTTCATTTGTTAAACACTTTTTTTGGTTACTACATGATTACATATGTTATTTCATAGTTTTGATGTCTTCTCTATTATTCTACAACAACAAAAATAAAGAAAAACCCTTGAATGACAGCCTCAAGTCTTCTTTGGTATGACGCTACAAGCTTGACAAACCTGTTTTATCAGACTAGAGAATCTGGTTTCTTATGGTCAGAGTTCTTTAGGTGCCTTTAGGCAAATTCCAATCGGACCGTCATGTGCCTTTTACTGAGGAGTGGCTCCCGTCTGGCGACTCTACCGCCAAAGGCCTGATTGGTGGAGTGCTGCAGAGATGGTTGTCCTTCTGAAAGGTTTTCCCATCTCCTTAGAGGAACTCTGGAGCTCTGTCAGAGTGACCATCGGGTTCCTGGTCGCCTCCCTAACCAAGGCCCGCCTCCCTAACCAAGGCCCTTCTCCCCTGATTGCTCAGTCTGGCAGGGTGGCCAGCTTTAGGAAGAGTTTTTGTGTCTCCAAACTTCTTCCATTTAAGAATGATGGAGGCCACTGTGTTCTTCGGCCCTTCAATGCTGCAAAAATTGTTAGGTACCCTTCCCCAGATCTGTGCCTTGACACAATCCTGTCACGAACCTCTACGGACAATTCGTTCAACCTCATGGCTTGGTTTTTACTTTGACATGTACTGCCAACTGTGGGACCTTGATAGACAGGTGTGTGCCTTTCCAAATCATATCCAATCAATTGAATTTACCACAGGTGGACTCCAATCAAGTTGTATAAACATCTCAAGGATGATCAATGGAAACAGGATGCACCTGAGATCAATTTCGAGTCATAGCAAAGTGTCTGAATACTTAAGGTCTTTCTGATTTAAAAAATAAATAAAAATACAAATAATTAGCAATCATTTCTAAACCTTTTTGCTTTGTCATTATAGGGTATTGTTTGTAGATTGAGGAACATTTTTTTTATTTAATCCATTTTAGAATAAGGCTGTCAAATAACAAAATGTGGAAAAGGTCAAGGGTTCGGAATACTTTTCCCGAATGCACTGTATGTTTGTTGTGCTCTCCATTACTTAGAGCACAGTACAAGGAAACTTAAGTAACCCTTAGGCCTACACTGTTTCCAGTCTGACCGAAATCTACTTTTATTGACCAAACTTTTTGTTTCACTTAATCCAGGCATTTTACCTGGGTATTTCAGTGCTATCAGAAAAAGCCTTTGTTTGGTAACACAGATTTGTCTGTACAGCCAGAGCAGAATCTAGGCATTTTGGGACAGGATGGCCCAGGGCTGTGGCGTTTAGGATTGCACATTTTGGGGAATATTCAGAGGTGGAAACTTTCCATGGGAATTAACGGGAATATATGCAAATTAATATTAATACCATTTAAATGGAGATGTTTTTTGTATTGAATGTTTTTACCATATCATATGGAGACAGAATCATAAACCTTTTACCTTATCATAAGTAGACATTGCAAATGATTAAATCCTTCCAATAGAAATAAAAATAACTATTTATTTAAGAATTGAACTTTAACTAAATGAGTTGACTCTTCACATGGGATGATTTCAATGAACAACAAAAGGGAATATTGAATGACCCCCAATGATCCATCGCATCTGTAAAATGATAGTCTAGAAACTAAAGCTTTGGTTGACTTCCTCTCAGGCTTATATGTCTTCTCCCTGGACCTCCTCAATGTCCACCTCTTGAACATCAGACTCTGAGGCCTCATCTTCACTGTCACTTTCCAACCTTGTTGAGGATGGCTTGTTGACAGGCTCAAAAAGCCTCACATTTGCCCGGATGGCCACCAATTTTTCAACCCTTGTATTGGTCAGCCTGTTGCGTGCTTTGGTGTGTGTTCCCAAACAAGGACCAGTTGCGCTTTGAGGTGGCTGATGTTGGTGGGATTTGGAGGATGATGGAGGCAACAGGGGAAAGAGCCTCAGATCCACAAAGTCCCTTCCACTAGGTGGCTGATGAGATATGTGGGCACGACTGCCATATTGCATCTCCATCTCAAAGCCTTTTCTTGGAAGTGTACTTCGCCTTCGCTTTTCTTTTTTAAGCACTGAGTCTGATGCAACAGATCAGAATGTTTAGCTTAAAATGTTAGTAAACTATTAGGCTGTTTCTTTAGATTATAAGTGCAGCGATGCGCACACGGCAGTAGGCGCGAATGTTCCAAAATGCAATCAATTTGCGGGATAACACAAAAGTGACTGCAAATCTGATTTATGCATGTAATTCTTTAATATAAAGGTGCATTTTTATGGTTGAAATCTTCGCCGAACTTGTAGCTCAAGCGCCGACTATGTATGCCGGTTGTAATGCGGATTAATGTGCTTTATTTTCAGAAGTTATTTGGCCACTTTAGTTGTGATACAATCCTTATCAAAACATATAGGATTATGGGCTAGGCGACATGAGGTGTGCGACTAGGATTTGAAAAAGTGCAACAACAAAAAAGGCATGCGCTGTTTCTTGCCTTACTGCACATGCTGGGTGTCATTCACAAGTGATAATACATCATTCGCAAGTGATAATATTGTCACACATCAGACTTCTTAATTTAATGTTGTCTTCACATATACTAAATATATGTGTGAAATTACTTTTGATTTAGGATGGACCATTATCATGCACCGGTCTCAGTACAAAAAAATCTCTGCACTTAAATTGCGAATGGAGGATGTTTTTCCTGTGGTTAATTTTTATGCTAGCCAATTAGGCTATACTCCTGTTGTAAAGAAAAGCAATGGGTTTAATATTAGTAAAGTGGATAAATAAATATAGTAGGCTTAACCTATAGAAAGCTGACCCTCTTTTTAGTAGAGGCCATAAAAACTCATGCAATTCTCATGCAATTGCATAGCCTATAGAAATGTTGCACAACATGAGCTCATGGGCTCTCATGAAGTGTTTGATTAGATTTTCGATTACATTCGCATTGATGTCAGAGTGATTACAGGGACAATAGAGAGCTGAGTACCAGGCAGTTTGCAAGTTTGGTATGCTACTAATGACCACCAGCAGCAGCATCAGAGCTTGGAGAAGCCTAGTTACTGGAATTTGACTGCAGTCATGACTCGTGACTGCCGGTGTGCCGGTTATACAGTCACCGTAACAGCCCTAGGATGGCCCAGTCACTAGTACAGTCCTACCTTTGACGATCACCTCCACTCTCGCTCACTCACTCTCTCTCACTTACTCTCTCTGTGCTGGACTGCTCAATTACAGCTCATTGTTATGGCTTGCACTCTGAGCTGTGTGTGTGTTGAACGGTGTTGTTGCTTATGGTGGTTCTGTTGCCCTCTGTTCCCCAGTTGGACTTGCAGATGAGGGAGGCTGAAGGGCAGGTCCAGGTGGTCTGGGGGGTGTGCCATCTCGAGACTTGGGACCTGCAGCTCAGCCCCAGCTTCACACAGGTACAGCCCACCGTCTCAGTTGTAGTGTTAAAGGCAATACACATTTGAAAAAACGAGTGTGAACTGCAAACCTGAACATGTTCCTTTAGGATGTATCCCAAAACCATCAGTCCAGACAAGTCAAAGTGTAATGGCGATGATTGCTAGTGATATGATGAGATAGTTGATCGGTTTGTTTGTTGTACGTCTCTGTCAGGACCATGCCACAGGCCCCAGTGTGGCTGCAGTAAAGGACAGGCTGAGAGAGCTGCTGTGTGCGGTGCGTCCCTCCATTATGCTGAGTTGCAGGCCTGCTCAGGCCACAGAGGTCAAGGTGAGAGGAAGACATACGACAACAAAAACACTGCGTCAGCACATCGTGCTCCTGTCACCCCGTGGCCATCTCTATACCTCTCCATTGATTGATGTGCTGAAGCGCTTACATAGCAACATTGATAGGTTGCTTAGTCTCTACACCCCACGTTCTTGAGTCAGATGTGTTAGCGCTGAGCTGGAACAATAGCCTGCACACCCTCTAGCTCTACATTTCTACTCTGCACTACATGGCATATGGAAGTGCCTAGTATCGCCATGTTCTCTGTCACCTTTTCTAGGAGGCCCGTAACAAGGTGACATCACCGCCCAAGCCCCCCCGCGCTCACGACTGGAAGCTGCTGGTAAAGAATATCCGGGTAACGTGTAAGGAGCAGGAGGACGGTGCTGCAGGTGAGGGACACCACTGGCTCACAACCTGGTTCGACTATGGAAACATGATCAAAACACTGAAGTTTTGTTACAGCTCCAAATGTGCCTCATCTTGAGGTGGCTGCCAGAAGAGATGACTGCATCATGGAACCCAAGGAGCCACTGAGACTTGTTATTTTCTGACCTCTGTTGAACCCTAATCATTGTGGTTCTAAACTCTCCTACAGTAGCAGGGCTGGCATAGCTGCAGCTCATCACCCCACAGCAGGGGCAGAGCGTATCTCCCTGAATAGATTACCATTGATAAATTAATTTGTGGCGGTCACGACTTCTCACCCCTGTGGCTTCTTTTTCATTAAAGCAAAGTGGACAATTATGCTGCTAGGATTTGTGAAATTGGCTGCGACCCAAAGCTAAGGAGGCAGCAGCTTTTTGGTGTGTGCTGTCTGAAAGGCTCTACATAACTGCAGAAATGTAATGAATTAAAGCAATCCAGGTCCCTTTCATTGAGTTTCAGCAAGGCTTGCCAATCACTAGTGAAGTTTCCTGTTATCTTGTAATGGCTCCATTCCCCTTAGCTTAGCCTCAGTCCGGCCTGAAGCTGAGTGTTTAGTTGGCCAATGGCCAGGGCAACTTGTGTCTCTACCAGTTGATGCATTATTCATTCTGTTACAAGCCTGATGGCCAGCGCTGCTTTATCTCAGTCATTGACATGTAAAGATACTGGTCTCAAAGTTATTAGCATGCTATTAAACTAAAGTGTTCAGACCATAGAAGTAGAATGAACTCATTCTAGTTCTGTGGTTCAGACATCTAAAGTCATTTTGATCTAATGTTCAAAAATCATAATGCTCATAAATGGAGTTGTCAGTGTACTGTATTGACTGGTGTTTCATTATCCCCAACCCTAATTGATTTGTATGTGAACATGCATTTCTGTTCAACTCATCTTCTGTTGTTTGCACTTTGCAGGCAGTCTGAATCCCCTGTGTGTGCTGCAGCTAGACGACCCTCCACAGAAACTCTCCACTTCAGTCCTACAGAACACAGCCAGTCCAGCCTGGGACCAGCCCTTCATCTTGTGAGTCCAGCTCCAATGCTGCCAGAAACCGTCTTTACAGACCCCGGTCTATAGGGAAAGCAAAAATTCATTTGTAGCCTGTGAGCTCAATCGCTTAGTAAACACTTGCCACCGGTTGCGTAATATCCAACCCACAGTTCTCCTCTCTCCCTCATTGTCTTTGTTACTCATTTTCAGTTTAGTGAATGTTTCTCTTTCTCTCATCAGTGAGCTGAATGGACGATCAAAAGAGCTGAAAATTCAGCTGCTGGATGATGGGAAACCGCAGGAGAGTAAGTGTATCTTTGTTTTGAATCTCTGTCTTTAGGTACAGGGAGAGGGAATGATGCTAATAATCTGTCCCATACGCACCCAAAATAGTTTTACTTTGAAATTGTTTTTAATAACAATGAAAGCTTTGTCTAACAGTTAAAATGTCCTCTGTATCATGTTGTCTGCCATTTTACTCATTTATTTTTCCTGTAGGTATGAAGTCTTGTAATCGCAAACTGATTGGGATGTGTTGTCTTCCTGATAGACTCCTTACTGGGTCAAGTGTCTTTGCCTTTTGATCTGGTGAAGAAGCAGCCCAAAGGACAGCAAACATTTACACTCACGACCAAAGATCAAGTGACAGGGTCACTTACTGCTGAGGTAAGAACTAGCTTTTTAACTACTTAATGCATATCATATTCAAGTCTATCCAACACATTGTTTCACACAATGTTTTTGAAGTTTTATTGAAATTCCAATCAGTTATACTTGAACACGTGTGATAATCATGTCTTTACCTTCTTTCTTTTGTACCACAGTTGACCTACCTGAAACCCAGTGAGGTGCGGTCGTGGCAGTCCCCTACTCCAGCCCCCACTAAGAGAGTGGAGATGGACCGCACGGTCATGCCCTGCGGTACTGTGGTCACCACAATCACTGCAGTGAAGAGTAAACCAGGTCGACCACTACTGCCTGGACTAAATATAACCCAGCGTACGTATTGAAGTAACATTTTAATCTGGAACACTAAAAATATGTCAATAAGAGGCTCATTTGAAGGTCCTTATCCACATACTACAGACAACCATTATCTGGAGCTTTGATGTTCAGGCATTTTTTTATTTGTTTTAATTTATTTATTTTTTATAAAATTTTCTCCCCTTTTCTCCCCAATTTCGTGGTATCCAATTGTTGGTAATTACTATCTTGTCTCACACCCGTACGGGCTCGGGAGAGACGAAGGTCGAAAGCCATGCATCCTCTGAAACACAACCCAATCAAGCCGCACTGCTTCTTAACACAGCGCGCCTCCAACCCTGAAGCCAGCCGCACCAATGTGTCGGAGGAAACACCGTGCACCTGGCTACCTTGGTTAGCCTGCACTGCGCCCGACCCGCCACAGGAGTCGCTGGTGCGCGATGAGACAAGGATATCCCTACCGGCCAAACCCTCCCTAACCCGGACGACGCTAGGCCAATTGTGCGTCGCCCCACGGACCTCCCGGTCTCGGCCGGCTGCGACAGAGCCTGGGCGCGAACTCAGAGTCTCTGATGGCACAGCTAGCGCTGCGATGCAGTGCCCTAGACCAGATGTTCGGGCATTTTGACACAAATTACTGTCACTAGTCTAGGCTAAGCCTTACTATGAGATGTTGCTTACAGAAGATGGGCTCAGATTATTTTAAATCAAATGTATCAAAAATAAAAATATATATTTGTATAAGTTATTAGTTGATAAGCCACTTATCCAAGTGATCTTGTATGTTTTCAGAGACCCCCTCCAATCCTCCCAGCGGCACCAAGTCCAAGGTGTCAGGACGAAGGGTGTCGGCGCAGCCGCCTGTGCTGGGGATCATGGGAAGCAAGGCCTTGTCCTCCTCCGACACAGAGCTACTCATGCTCAACGGGACCGACCCCGTGGCCGAGGCTGCCATCCGCCAGCTCCACGAGTCCGCCAGGCAGAAGCTCAAGTCCCCGGTCAAGAAGAGCACCATCATCATCTCAGGAGTGACCAAGGTACCATAATACATAGGAATTATATAGGGCTTTTCTGAAAGCCAAATATGTACCTTACAGAGCAGCTAAGCAGTACACTCTACCTCTAATAGTGGGTTTTCTGTTCTGTACTCCATTTCCATTTCCCAGACTCCTCTGTCTCAGGATGATGAGATGGCTCTGATGGCGGGCTATGCTGCTGCGATGGACGCCTCTATGTCGGAGGGGGGATCTCAGGAGATCGCTGTGGCAACTGCATCAGTAGTAAAAGCCAGTAGCAAACCCCTGGAGGTGTCGTCAGACCCCCAGGAGGGCCCCAGTGGAGTGGCCCAGGCTCAAGCCCAGCAGGCCCCGGAGGACTTGGAGTGCCAAGCAGAACAGGGCACAGACCAAGATCCAGACAAAACCTCCATGTCACTATGCATCTCAGAGTCTGGATCCAAAAAGAGCAGAGGTGAGGTTTGATGGAATGTGCCCTATGCCAGTCCTGTGCAGACATATCTCATTGCTGGGTTTATTTTTGGACTTATTATTTCCTACAATATTCTACAGGGCATATCACTTTCTCTTTCTCTCTCTTTCCATGCCATGTATCTAATTTCTCATCGTTCCTTCCTCCTGACACAATGTGTCATGTCTTCCCTTGTCACGTTCTTCACGTTCGTCACCTCCCGAACAGCTGTTAGTAGCTTGACTAGATTAGAATGCTATCCATCTGTGAAATGTGACATTCACATTTGCTTTCAGATGGTATAACATCCATTCAATTTTAGGCTGGAGCAGTGCCTAGTTTGGTTGTAAAGGAGCAGTTATAGGCGCATTCTGTCATGGTTGGTTCTATTTTTCAAGTCCAGATTTATTAGTTAATCCACTTTCTCTTTTTGACCTAGTCTTTGTCCGTGTTTGATTGTCCTTGTTTTCAGCTTGTCTTTGTCCTTGTTCAATGGTGTTTGTGTGTGTTTGTTGTTTACCCACTTACCCTAATTTACTCCCATTCATCAATATCTGGTTTGCATAAAGGTGTGGTTCACCTTTCTTCTCCTCCCAAGATAAAATGATATGTATCTAGATGTATCTGGCAATGTTTTGTATTGAAGCGTGTGTCAAGTTTCCTAAACTAAGGGTGAACGTTGGCCCACATATTCACAGTATCTCTTGCATATAACTTGGCTCCAATTTATGAGGTGCATTGTGCAAACAATAATTCATGTTTTTTCCCCTATTGTATTAGTGAATATAGACTGGGATTATGAGGGTAGAGGACACTATCTGACAGTTACTGTCAGCTAGAACAGCAGTCCCTGGCCATCTTCTGAAAACATTGTAAACAGTATCTTAAATAATACCCCCCCAAAAACAATTTACAGAAACTTCACCTGCACTTAACCCCCCCTTCTACCTTGACTGATAGAAAGTACATTTGTGATACGTGGTTGCCTTAAGATGAATGCACTAACTGTAAGTCGAGCGTCTGCTAAATTACTTAAATGTCAAATTAATTATATTAATTTAGGACAACCTCCTCTGGTTTCCTTTTCTCCCTCCCACCAGGAGGCAGCTTCCTGCACAGGAGTGCCAAGCTGTTCTTCCGCCGGCGCCGCCAGTGTAAAGACCCGGGGATGAGCCAGTCGCACAACGACCTGGTGTACTTGGAGCAGCCTGTGACGGTAGACCGGGAGAAACGCACGTCCACCTTCAGCCGGATGCTGAACCGCAAGCTGCTGCCCACGAGCAAGAGCACAGCCAACGGCTCCACCACCACCCAAACAGTGACACCCGTTCCTACCCCAGGGGAGCAGCATGCAGCCTGACCCCCCCCCTCCTCCCGACAGGCCTCCAGCCCCCCCCCCCCCCCCCCCCCTCCCCCCGACAGGCCTCTACCCCCTCTCCTTCCCCTACGATGGTCCTCTACCCCCCCCTCCACGCCACCACCCTCTCCTTCCACTCTGATAGTCCTCCACCCCCCCACTCCACCACCCTCTCCTTTCCCTCCGATAGTCCTCCACCCCCCCACTCCACCACCCTCTCCTACCCCTCCAATAGTACTCACCACCCTCTCCTTCCCCTCCGATAGTTCTCCACCCCCCTCCCACTCCGCCACCCTTTTCTTCCCCTCCGATAGTTCTCCACTCCCCCCACTCCACCACCCTTTTCTTCTCCGATAGTTCTCCACTCCACCACTCTCTCCTTCCCCTCCGATAGTTCTCCACTCCGCCACCCTTTTCTTCCCGTCCGATAGTACTCACCACCCTCTTCTTCCCCTCCGATAGTTCTCCACTCCCCTCCCACTCCGCCACCCTTTTCTTCCCCTCCGATAGTTCTCCACTCCCCCCACTCCACCACCCTTTTCTTCTCTGATAGTTCTCCACTCCACCACTCTCTCCTTCCCCTCCGATAGTTCTCCACTCCGCCACCCTTTTCTTCCCGTCCGATAGTACTCACCACCCTCTTCTTCCCCTCCGATAGTTCTCCACCCCCCCACCCTCTCCTTCCCCTCAGATAGTCCTCCATCCCCCCACGTTGCCTCCATATCTACCACCTTGCACTGACTGATAGACTCCACTTCCTGATCCGTGAATCCTCCATTACTGGTTGGAAGGCAGTATGGAGGTAAAATATTCTCTTTATCTCCCTCCCTCCGGCTCTTCCACCAACCTCACTTTTTTTTGTAGCAGAAATATTTGATAGTGTTTTTGGGTAATGCTAATTTGAAATGTTTTTTTTCTTCACCTCCATGCCATTTCATGATAATATTTTTAGAATTAAAAAAAAAAAAACATTCTGTATTTGTGGCCTTCTAAACCAGAAGAATAATTATCTACTTGTGGCCAACCTGCACCCTCATCCTATTAGAGTGTAGTAACACAGAACAATGAGACAGATATTTCACCGGATGTGTAAATGTGAAGCATCTGGTTGGTGTTTCCACTCACTACCAAATATGGTTATGAGAGAAAGCCAAGTGGTCGTCAGCGGGAGAAGATGGAGTGAGATGGATTTTGGCCAACATTCTGCTAGTTTTCTCATTGATTAAACATTTGATGTCCATACAGTTTTCTGCTTCTATAACTAGAATCGGTAACAAACCGAGTGGACTACACTTTGTAGACTTTACCCTTTGCCAAAGTTTTGAAAATGCCATTGTTTTGGAGTGCAAAGGCAAATTGTTATTGCACACGCGCACTTCATAGTAGGCGTTCCCTAACGGAAATATTAAAATAAATTCTATAAAGCGCTAATAAGATCTCACTAGCTCGTGCTTGGCTCTGCCCACCTCCTTGTTTGTTCTGCCCAGTATGATTAATTTGCTCCCATTGGAAACGACAGTCTGTCTTGGGTTAGTTATAAAAAATATTTGGTGGTGAGGTCAACCCTGACCTTTGACCTCTTAAAGGGTCCGATTGAAATGTGGCCCAGAGGGACCAAAGAAGGAGAGAAGAGTGGTGTTGACATGATTTGCACACATTGCTAGATACATTTTCTAGGTTTTACACTCAAGGTGTGATTTTTTTTTAAAAGCTTTTTAAGAGTAATTACTTGAACTGCTCTTGTGATAACCTCTATCTGTATAAATAGCAAGCAGTTTGTGGAGGCACTTTGTGATTGAGAGAGGAGTTTGTGTTGACAAAGGGAGACAGTTTGTTCCACTGCAAGGCTGATACTAGTGGGAGATGATAAAGCCTAACATTTTAATTCAAGACATCTTATCTAAAGTAAATTCACATACAAACTTCAGAGCTACTGTGAAAATCTTATGCCAGACTAAACATTTCAGACATCAACAGTTATGGCAGTTCTGTAAGTTATCTTTTGATGTCATTGGTTATCTCATACAGTTTTGTAAAGTCCAAAATTACACTTGGTAATAAAGAATTGGGAATTTCCACCATAAACACTATTTCAAAACAGTGCAGTGACATTATGGAAAACATGAAAAATGCAATGTTCTGTTTGATAACATTTTAAAATATTTTTTTGCTTTGTATTATCACTTTTCTTTTAAATATTGCAGTGTTTTAAATGCAATTTCCTCTAGTCTTCCGACCTAAAGATTCCTTACACTACAACTGCCTGGGGTTGGTGAGGTAGAAAATGGAACCCCAGTGACATCATGCTGAGAGAGGGAACGAACGTGACACTACCCCAAGGCATACTTGTTGCAGTGTTCACTAAAAACACAGGGGTCATTCACTCATGCGTTTCTGCTGTTTTTTTGTTTTAAAAATGAAATGTAACATATCAGCGCTTTAAACATTGTCTAAACAGAAAGGATGATACATATTTGGGAAATCTGAATGGTTTGACTGCTTTGGGATTTTATCTAGCTATTGATTGTACTTTTATTTAAGCAGGTAAATTAAATGAGTTGTTTTAAGATAAATTCCCTGCCAACTACTGTTTTTATTCTCATTGAATGAGCCTACTGAGAGGACTGCTATACTCTTATGGACATGATGGCAGTACTCAACATGGACATAGTAGTCAGATGCCCTACTGTTTACAAGGCTTTTGAAGAGACTGGAGAACAGTTGTTCTACCTGTGTAGTAGTGACAAACTGTAGTGGGTTTACCTCTTGGAAATTGTCAATTCTTCAGGTATGACCAGTCTTCGAATGACTTGGGACATGCTGTCCCAGAACGGCAGTAGCTGTGCTATCTATACCTATGATCTGGTGTTTTCAGAGGACTTGAGAATGTTGCTGAGTGGCATTAAAATGACATAAAGAGGAGCCAGTTGGATTTCCCCTCAACAACCCATATGAAAACATAATCAATGAGCTGTGTTTTTATGATATCCTTGGATGACTGATTACACTGGGGTATCTGGTTGCTGAAAAAAAGGGTATGCCATTTGTATTGATCTTGAACAACAGCATTAACTAAGTTCTGTCTGCTGCAGATACTGTATGGGTTATGTGTTTTTTTTACGTCCTTCCTGTGAAGTATGAACGAGCGCCAAACGCCTCAGATCCTGTAACCGGTCACATATTTGTACAGTGGTGGGTCAAATATTGACGTAAGCTCCTGGAAGGGTTCCCAATGAGCTGACTGCTCCTTGTTTCAGTAAATAAGGTCCCCTTTAGAGCCATCTTGCAGCTAGAGGTGTATGCCGAAACCCAAAGTAATCTTTAAACCTTGTTAAAACTTCAGAAAAGAATGTGGGGTGTTTTAAACATGCAAACTTGATTCTAAGCCTAATCAATGGCAACTGACAAGTGCAAGATTATGCATTTCGATAAGCAGTGGGCCTGTATATTATTAAACAGCTTGCTGACATTTTATATTGTCTCTGTGAAACGTACAGAACCTGGTTGCCTGCTAATATTTAATTACAGTCAATGCCATGCAGGGATTATGAGTAATTATTGACATATCAGGTTTAACATCTTGAGCAATAAATATTAACTGAATAACCACTCAAGTGTGCGGTTTTCTTTGAATCTCTGTGACAAAGTGCTTGTTGTCTTTCTCTGAATAATGCTATATGTATTTTGTTTGGAGGCCACACCTGTTTTAAGCAATTACATTTTAACGTAATGTAGACCTAGTGCATTCAAATATGTGCGTTAATTGTGTAAAGAAATCGAGTCATGAATTAGATATTTTGAAAACGTAGCTGTTTTATTAGCAATCCATTGATAACTCGAGCGGTTGAAGAAAACTACGATTCCCAAGCTGCACTTCACTGCATTTCCGGTCCTGCGCGGTTTCTTGGAGCGGATTGCAACCCGGAGTCAGGATTCAATAAATGTGTAGTCGTTTGGAAAACAGGTAACATGTTTATTTCTAACTTCTGCAGTTTGAACAAACAATAATTGTGCCACCGTGCAGAAATATATTTTTAGTTTTCGAGGTGCACACGGAATCTCGCGGAGAGTCCAGTATAACGCCGTTCTGACATTGAAATTAACTGGCTCCAGATGGAGTTTGCGTCTCCATTCCATCCGCCATGCCGATTGTTCTTTGTTACATTTGCATGACTGCAGAAGACGGAGTAGGCTGAGATCGGAGTTAAAACCCGGCTAGAGTTTGGAATCTGTTAAAATCCTGGATCCCGTTCTTTACTGGATCGTCTTTATTAATATGTAGCTACTCCACTGCTGTATTGTTATTAGCGTGGAATGCACAGTGTAATTTTGCATACTGGAGAAGAATGGCCTTTGCTTTATTGAGGTCCCCATACATTTACCACACCGCTGTTTTTGACCAGAATATAGTTCCAGGTTGAGTTATCCGCATTAGTCAAGAAGTGTAGGCCTCACATTTGCCACTATTTTGAACTGCTTCAGAGGATTGCACACATTCTTCAGTATTCATTTATTTGACGAACCCATTTGGCATTTCTTAATGTATTTATGTTACAACCACCAGTGGCAACATAAATACATCGTCTATGATCATGAAGTAATAATCTCTAAGTAATAATGTAGCTTGTAAATAAAGCGGCAACTCCATCTCTATTCGTAAAAATCTGAGGGATGGTGGGCCTGGAGAAATGCAACCACTGAATTTCATTGAGCTATTAATGCAAAGCCTGACCATCCAATATATCAAAATAACAGTATTAAGCATATATTGAGGCTATACAGTGTTGTTTATGCCCAACATTTACAATGTTTACAAACATTGGAGTAAAATAAAGTTATATTTGGGGTACTGATGGAAAGTTACGCTAAACCAGGGAAGTCAAACTCATTCCATGGAGGCACTACTGTCTGGGGTTCAGGTTTTTCCTTTCAATTAAGACCAAGGCAACCAGGTGAAGGGAGTTCCTTTCTAATCCGTGACATGAATTCATCAATCAAGTCCAAGGAAGGATCAAATTCCGCAGACACTCGGCCCTCGGTGGAATGAGTTTGACACGTGCACTGAACTAAAGTTATAGCCTTCAAGAATCAATGCGTATACATTATTAATTTAAAAGTCCAGAAATGGATGTATCAACTGCTGATATCCCCTTTAAACGTTATGATTTAGATAAAACAAATCATACACAATTACACACGTTACGAAGATTAGTAACAACGTCCCTTTCTTGAATGTGCAGATTGTCACGATGACAGAGCAACCAGATGAGTTTATCTGTGAGTATACTGAAAACTTCAATACCCTTGAAATGGCATCAGATTTTATTTGTCACACGCTTTGTAAACAACAGGTTTAGACTTACTTGCAGGTTCTTGTCCAACAATGCAATATAAAGATTTAAACATGCAATATTGAAGTAGTGACCGAGTAATAAGTGAACCATGAATAACAATAAGAGTAAAAAATATCATGGCTATGGTGCCAGTACCAGGCCAATATGTAGGGGTACGAGGTAATTGAGGTAGCTATGTACATATAGACATAGTGCACATTGATTTACTATTGTATCTCTCTCACTATGTGTGCGTGTGGTGTGTATCTAGCACTACTTGCGCATGTGTGTGTATTTCACGTTGCATGCCTGTGCCTATTTAGACATCAGAGGATGTGGTATCTGATATGTGACTTTTTGATGGTACCTGTCAGGGTGTGAGGACTGTGGGCAGTATCATGACTCAGAGTGTCCAGAGCTGGGTCCAGTGGTGACTGTACAGGACTCATTCGTTCTCAGCAGAGCACGGTGAGTAACAGTCCACCATGCAAGCTACCCAGTGAGAGGGTGTTGAGTGGGTTTCCAGTTTAGCTGGTCATCTTACAAATTGTGTATTTAAAGCAGCAAATCTTGAACCTGATATTGGAGTAACAGAAGTGTAGGAGGCTATGTATTGATGGATGTTGTATTGTTTATCGTGGGTCAGGTCCTCTCTGCCGGAGAGTCTGGAGATCAGACAGGTGCCAGATGGGAAGGAGGGAGTGTTTGTCCTCCAACGTCTGGTCAAGAGGACCAGGTTTGGTCCCTTCGAGGCTAGGAGAATATCCCACCTGGACAAAGAAGGCCTGTTCCCTCTGAAGGTGTGTTCTCAACTTAGACTGCTGTTATTATGGAGAAAGATGTTTGTGTTCTTTGCGGTGGTGTTAACATCCCACTCTCTGTATTCTTTGGTTTTGTTCGTGACCTGGACAGATCTTCCAGAGAGATGGCCTGGTAGTCTGTTTTGACTCAGCCAATGAGGATGACTGTAATTGGATGATGCTGGTTCGGCCCGCCACTGACTATCAGCACCAGAACCTGACTGCTTACCAGCAGGACGATGAGGTCTACTTCAACACCTCCCAGGTATCATATACCAACTCCCCCAAACAAAGCAACTGAGGACAGTTTTGGTAATTCTTTATTGGATATGTCCCGATATCCACACTAGCATACTATTTAGTGTCCATGGCCAATACATCACTACACACTAGGTGGTGAACAAATGGGAGAGAGATCTCTTCCAGGAGACACAGATGGTTCCCTTCTCTTTCATAAGGTAACCCTCTGTCTTTTCCCCAGGATGTGCTGCCAGGGTCTGAGCTGAGGGTTTGGTATGGGGCCTTCTATGCCAAGAAGATGGAGAGGCCCATGCTGAAGGCCCCAGTCCATCCACCACCAGCAGGTATGGAGCCCCTCTGGCAGACTAGATTCAGCATTATTGTCCCCTGAGATGCAAACGGGTGTACTGTAGCGTGAACCCTTCTGTTAACGCAGATCAACTAAGGGTTCGATTGCTAGGCGCTTAATCAATATGAAATATATGACTGTGTTGTCCTGTTTTTGTTCCTCCCTTATCTCTCAGTTGTGGATACCACCTCTACCATGCCAGAGGGGGCTTTGAATAAAGCTGGAGTGTCACAGGCCCTAGTGGTTGGAGAGAATGATGCAGGTGAGCTCACTCCCAGAGATGCCACATACTTTCTGGGCGTACATCATCAACACCTTCTCATGAAACCACTGTTAGAGGAAATACCTCTGCTGTCAACAAGTGAATAATGATCCCTTTCTGTTACAGTAACAGTTCAGCCACATATTATTCAGCCCATTAACATTTGAGGAATAACTACCCATATCATTCATATGAATGATATGATCCGAATACATTTCAGAAATGAATAATGGCCACAGGGTTTCGTTCAGCTGTAGTGGACAGTAAGTATGTTTTAGAGAAACCACCACACGCCCGATCTTGCTGGGTTGACCCGACCCATGCTTTGTGTCCAATAGGCAAGGGCTGTGTTTATGGAGCCAGAGCTCCTGACCGGTGAGTGACCTCCACACCACCAAGACTAGCCATAGAAAGTCAGGGAAGGAGAAGTAGATAATCAATCAACTTTATTTATAAAGCTCTTCTTACATCAGCTGATATCTCAAAGTGCTGTACAGAAACTCAGCCTAAAATCCCAAACAGCAAGCAATGCAGGTGTAGAAGCACAGTGGCTAGGAAAAACTCCCTAGAAAGGCCGGAACCTACAAAGAAACCTAGCGAGAAACCAGGCTGTGTGGGGTGGCCAGTCCTCTTCTGGCTGTGGTGGGTGGAGATTATAACAGAACATGGCCAAGATGTTCAAATGTTCATAGATTACCAGGAGGGTCAAATAATAATAATCACAGTGGTTGTAGAGGATGCAACAGGTCAGCACCTCAGGAGTAAATATCAGTTGGCTTTTCATAGCCGATCATTGAGTATCTCTACCGCTCCTCTGCTGTCTCTAGAGAGTTGAAAACAGCAGGTCTGGGACAGGTCAGGGTTCTATAGCCACAGGCAGAACAGTTGAAACTGGAGCAGCATCTCTGCTGCTGGAGCCAGAAAACACAGTTCCTCCTCATGAACACTAGCACTTGCATTACATAGAAGGGAGGCATGATGGTTGAGGGCTTCAGAGCTGGCTGAAGACGGGCAGCTGAATTGCTCGTATTAATCAGGACCGTAGTGAAGAGGACGAGGTGCTCTTCTGTTTTTACATGAAAGGCTCAATTTCCCCATCCTTCCGCCTGTCTTCTTCCCAGACCACCTACTGAGCCACCTGCAGGAAGTGAAAGATGTAGCCCCGCCCCCTGACGACCAGTCCCAGCAGCAGGAGGAAGCAGAACTGGTAACCCCTGACGACGGCCTCAGTGCTGAGCCCATCCCAGCTCCTCCTCTGCCAGCTCCCAAAAGAAGGCTGGGCAGGCCGGGGAAGAGGGCCAAAGGAGGACGGAAACCTAGCACTGCAACTATAGCAGCAAAGAAGAAAAGTGAGACATATTCCACCTCTTATGATGTTACATTATTGACTACCCCTTCACATGCACTGCTCCGTTTCCACCACATTCTCCCCTAAAATGTGAATTATATTCATACCTTCCTGCTTCGAGTTGCAGCCTTTTTGGAGCCAGCGGAGAAAGCCCTCAACACTGTCCCTGCAGACGGAGGAGAGGCCATGCTGGATGGCAATGACCTGGAGATCGGCCCTGACGGGGTGGCTGTCACTATGCCTAGGGTGACCCGCACCCTGCTCTCAGCTGGGATGTAAGGATCAACACCCTATCCACTATGTCATAACTGACTGAGCCAAAATAAATGCCTCTTAGTCGAGTCATCATTTTCCATTGCTATCCTTCAACTGCAGTTCACCTTTCAATTGCATGCTTTATTTACAGTACACATATTTCCTTTTGAAGTACAATTAACATCAATCAGTTCTTCCATAGACTTAGAAAGATACCAGGCATGCTCGCACTCTACTCTGTCCTGTCCCCCTCCTCTCGCTCACTCCCTCCACTCTCTCTACTCTGTCCTGTCCCTCTCCTCTCTCTCACTCCCTCCACTCTCTCTACTCTGTCCTGTCCCTCTCCTTTCTCTCTCTCCACTCCCCACTCTGTCCTGTCCCTCTCTCTCTCTCCACTCTCTACTCTGTCCTGTCCCTCTCCTCTCTCTCTCTCTCTCACTCTGTCCTGTCCCTCTCCTCTCTCTCTCTCACTCTGTCCTGTCCCTCTCCTCTCTCACTCTGTCCTGTCCCTCTCCTCTCTCTCACTCCCTCCACTCTCTCTTGTCCTTGTTCCCTCTTCCTCAGGCCTGGGTCGAGGAAGAGGTTCCTGAGACAGGGAGGAGACCATAAGAGGCTGTACAAGTGCACCCTCTGCAACAAGGTCTTCCAGAACAGCAGCAACCTCAACAGACACATCCGCTCCCACGGTAATGCTCTCTCCTCTCCCCCCTCTGTTTTTTGTCCCCTTTTTTTGTGGCAGTCTTACTGAACTGTTCCTAACACCGCTCTTCAGAGAAAAGAGATGGAATATGTGGAGATCAGTGTTTACTAATCATATCATACAGACACACAAGTGCATATGTTTTATTTGTCTGTGCTCTCTTTAGGTGATAAGCTCTTTAAATGTGATGAATGTGACAAGATGTTCAGCCGCAAGGAGAGCTTGAAGCAGCACATCTCATACAAGCACAGCAAAAATGAGGTAGGCGCACCTAGATCAATGCTCAACATTTTGGCCTTTACAGCTTTTGCCCAGGATAGTCACTGTTTGTGTTGAAGTGGCTAGCTCCTTGATTCACTGTACATTGTGTGTGTGTCCGTCGCTCCCTCAGCCCGATGTGGAGTACAGGTACAAATGTAACACATGCGACAAAGCCTTCCGTCTGGAGAATGCATTAGAGTTCCACAACTGTAGAACCGGTAAGTGCAGCATGAATTAATAAAACATGATTTAGTTGCAGGCCATTTTGTTTAGATGTCCGCTGTCTTTATCCATCTTTGAAATACTTCTGTATGTTACTTTACTGTTGTGCTGTATGGCTTCGTTGTCCCATCGATGACTTTGACACAGTATCCTATCCATCCATTATTTATTTCATTGAATGACACGTCAGATTGTTTGTTGTTCCTGTGGTGGCAGATGACAAGACGTTCCAGTGTGAGATCTGCTCGAGGTTCTTCTCCACCAACAGTAACCTGTCTAAGCACAAGAAGAAGCACGGAGAGAAGCTGTACGCCTGTGAGATCTGCAGCAAGATGTTCTACCGCAAAGACGTTATGCAGGACCACCAGAAGAGACACACTGTGGGTCAGTACTGGCAGAGGGACCAGGGGGACATGATCCATCTCTATTGATGACTATTTTGGTGATACTCCCCGCTGGGCACAGATGTCAGCTCAACGTCTAGTTTTGATTTAAATGTGGTTGTTGACAACTAACATGAATTCAACGTGAGATAAACAAAACATTTCACCACTTCATTGGATTAAGGTTAAAAGTTGGGTGAAAAACAGATGACTTTTTGCAAATCCAATCAGTTTTGCCACATTGATTCAACGTCCTCACATAGATTTTATGTTGTTGAAATGTGGAAATAACATTGATTACATTTTTTTGCCCGGTGGGTCTCTAAATTTGAAGTATGTTATAGTATATGATGTACTTGATTAGTTTATTTCAACAGAGCAGAGCTTGCAACTTTTACAAGTGCATGGCTCATGATCCTGAAATGTATTCTATCCCAAAGCATCAATCAGCCTTCTCTCTGAGCTTAGCTGTACTGTTATTGTATGTCTCAGCAAACCCAAAGCACCTGAAGAGGGAAGAGCTGGAGGCCAATGGGGAGGAAGGGACCAAATACAGGAAGGAGCCTTCAGCATGTCCTATCTGTGGCAAGGTGCTGTGACGCGGATACCTGAAAATATACTTATTTTGGCATTTGGCAAATGAGTCAAAATAAAAAGAAGCCTTGAAAGAAGATATTTACCCTGACTGTGTGTGTCCAGGTGTTTTCCTGCAGGAGCAACATGAACAAGCATCTGCTGACTCACGGAGATAAGAAGTACACCTGTGAGATCTGCGGACGCAAGTTCTTCAGAGTGGACGTCCTGAGGGACCATATTCACGTGCACTTTAAGGTGAGAGAGATTACATGGATGTTGCAATCAAACGTTTAGTTCATGCTTCTTTTTGAACTCCTACATAACCACACATTTCATTCACACTCAAACATGAAAGAGAAATAGAGATTGACACTAGGTCCATAATGGTGTCATTGCTCAACTTCCTGTGTGTGTTCTCCAGGACATAGCCCTGATGGACGAGCAGGAGAGGGAGGAGTTCATCAGGAAGATTGGCATCTCGGTGGACAGCAGCGACGACACTGATGAAGAGGATGAAGACTACGGACAAGAGACTCACAAGTACAGCTGCAAGAAGTGTCAGGTCAGTCACGCACCTCTCGCGCATGCCTACATCCCGACACACATTCTGTCACGCAAACACACTCGCACCACGGTGGTGGTTAAACAAGCACACTCGCACTCTCCATGGCCTCTGTTCGAATCTGTCTTTGTGTTTTAGGTGACATTCTTCAAGGGCAGAGACTACCTGAAGCACATCATGGACCTGCACAAAGAGAGGGGTTATGGCTGCATCATCTGTAACCGGCGCTTCGCTCTGAAAGCCACCTACAACGCCCACCTGGTCATCCACAGAGAACAGCTCCCAGACCCTGCAGTGCAGAGGTATGAGGGACAGGGACGTATGAGGGACAGGGACGTATGAGGGACAGGGACGTATGAGGGACAGGGACAGGGACGTATGAGGGACCGGGACATAGGA
Organism: Oncorhynchus clarkii lewisi; assembly: GCF_045791955.1. Classification (NCBI taxonomy): domain Eukaryota; kingdom Metazoa; phylum Chordata; class Actinopteri; order Salmoniformes; family Salmonidae; genus Oncorhynchus; species Oncorhynchus clarkii. The sequence continues at coordinate 33,487,715 of NC_092158.1, forward strand.
CAGGTGGAGAGACAAAAGGACCAGGACACAGAGATGTAGGACATAAAACAGGTGCACTGTTGTACACTCTCCTTCTTGGCTCGTTACTAGCACCCAGACAATAACCCTGTCTGTTACTTTTCATTTTGCTCCTAAGGTACATCCACCCCTGTGAAATGTGTGGCCGAATCTTCAACAGCATCGGCAACCTGGAGAGACACAAGGTCATTCACACAGGTATGAACCTCACCCTTCATCTCTAACAAGATACTTTCTGGATACTGGACCACATTAAATTTAGTTCTTTAGCACGCATGAACCACATATTTTGGCACTATGTTAGCCACCCAATATTTGTCTTGAAGGCATGATAAAGAATATCTGATTTTTATGGGCTTATTCAACTTTTTGGGGGGGATTGCTATCCTCTGTAATGTGGTTCTCACAGGGGTGAAGAGCCACGGATGTGACCAGTGTGGGAAGTCGTTTGCCAGGAAGGACATGCTAAAGGAACACCTGAGGGTCCATGACAACGTCAGAGACTTCCTATGTGCTGAGTGTGGGAAAGGTGAGGCTGTCACCATGACAACTGTCTTTGTCAAATAGTTAGGGGTACAGACGCTTGCACAATAGACTAGAAATTGAGACCAAATTGACCTAGATTGGTGGTGGCTTTTCCAATTGCTGTTTTTGCCTTTACCAAGCACTTACCGTGAACAGTAATAGCAAGAAATATGTGGCTCTATGAATTGGAAAAATTTTCTGATCAAAGCATGCATGTACTTGTTTTTGGTAAGAGCATCCACAGGGGTTAAGATAAACTTAAGCCAATGTGTTTTCTACAGGGATGAAGACCAAGCATGCGCTGAGGCACCATATGAAGCTGCATAAGGGCATCAAAGAGTACGAGTGTAAGGAGTGCAACCGCAAGTTTGCCCAGAAGGTCAACATGCTGAAACACTACAAGAGACACACGGGTAAGATGGTCCCAGCAACAACAAAACAACCCAGAGGCAGTGGTGAAGAAAGGCCACTTTTCATTTCTAAACATGGGTTGGGCATTGTAAGCTAACATGCATGGCTGAACATGTGTCATATCTTACACGCTTCATTAGCTTGGTTGTCTCTGTAAGGTACAAAGGGCTTATTTGGTTAAGGCTTACACTGATGTACCGTTTCTACTCCTGCAGGAATAAAGGACTTCATGTGTGAGTTGTGTGGGAAGACCTTCAGTGAGAGGAACACCATGGAGACACACAAGCTCATTCACACAGGCAAGTTCCTGGATCGGCGTTTCCCATTGTATGTTTTCGTTTTGGACAACTCCACGAATACCTTCTGTTTGAGAACCGTTATTAGATTTCTCTCTCTCGCTCCCCAGTGGGGAAGACGTGGTCGTGTGCGGTGTGTGATAAGAAGTATGTGACAGAATACATGCTCCAGAAGCATGTGCAGCTGACGCATGAGAAGGTGGAGGCCCAGAGCTGTCACATGTGTGGCACCAAGGTGTCCACCCGAGCCTCCATGAACCGCCACATGAGGCGCAAACACCCCGAGGTGAGCTGGGACAGTAGGGGTTAAAGCATAGACACCCCGAGGTGAGCTGGGACAGTAGGGGTTAAACCATAGACACCCCGAGGTGAGCTGGGACAGTAGGGGTTAAAGCATAGACACCCCGAGGTGAGCTGGGACAGTAGGGGTTAAACCATAGACACCCCGAGGTGAGCTGGGACAGTAGGGGTTAAACCATAGACACCCCGAGGTGAGCTGGGACAGTAGGGGTTAAACCATAGACACCCCGAGGTGAGCTGGGACAGTAGGGGTTAAACCATAGACACCCCGAGGTGAGCTGGGACAGTAGGGGTTAAACCATAGACACCCCGAGGTGAGCTGGGACAGTATATACATGAGATCTACCACATCTTGAATGGAGTTCTTAGTGTCAGCTAAAACTGACATTTTCTATTATGTTTTCCAGACCAGGCCCAGCTCTCTTTTCAACATAATTTCCTATCCCACCTGTCATTGATGGTGAAGTCTCAGCTTTATTTAAACTTGTGCTCTTTCCTACCCCAGGTGGTCACTGTGAGAATAGATGAGTTTGACGAGCTCCAAGAAGACTCAACAATCGATGAGTCAAGCATCAGCATTGTGCAGGTAGGAGTGCCATATGGTGGTGAGCTAACTACACTATATGCAGAGATGGAACTATTTTAATATTCTTGGTTCTCATACCACCCTCACAGCCCACTCTAACCCTGGAGAAGGAGGCTCTTTCTGGGGAGAGGCCCCAGCGGACCCCACGGCCGCCCAGGAAGAAGCAGAAACAGCTGGAGGAGCCGGAGCTGTCAGACTCTGACGAGTACGCTGACTTCACAGGCAAAGGAGTACAGTACACCACCACCATAGTGGGAGATGAGACCAGCTCTGCTGTGCAGAGTATACAGCAGGTGGGTGGGTCATGTATTTGTCAGATCATCTATGTTAGCAATTATATTAGGTTAGAGATTTTATTTATTGCAATTGGGTCCATCTGTCCATTATACATGTCTTGATTAATGCTGTGGATAATGGGATTTTAAAGGTCCAATGTAGCTGTTTTCACCCCAATATCAAATTATTTCTGGGTAACAATTAAGTACCTTATTGTGTTAAATGAAATGGCTTCTTAGCAAAGAGCAATTTCTAAAACAATTTTGCTAGGACTGTCGGAGTGGTTTGTCTAGAGGGGAAAACTGAAAATGAACTGTTATTGGCAGAGAGGTTTGGAACTCTCTAATTGGTCTATTAAAACTTCTTGACTCACCCATCCCGTTAGCGGGATCATTTTTGTCAACATCCGCTGAATTGCACAGTGCCAAATTACTAAAAATATTTAATTTTCATGAAATCACAAGTGCAATATAACAAAACACAGCTTAGCTTGTTGTTAATCCACCTGGCGTGTCAGATTTCAATAAAGCTTTTCGGCGAAAGCACAACAAGCGTTTTATGTAAGAACATCTCTCTCAGTAGACAAAATATTACAAACAGCTTGGTCACGAAAGTCAGAAAAGCAATAAATTAAATCGCTTACCTTTCATGATCTTCAGATGTTTGCACTCACGAGACTCCCAGTTACACAATAAATGTTCCTTTTGTTCCATAAAGATTATTTTTATATCCAAAATACCTCCATTTGTTTGGCGCGTTATGTTCAGAAATCCACAGGGTCGAGCGGTCACGACATCGCAAATAGTATCCGTAAAGTGCGTAGAAAGATGTCAAATGTTTATAATCAATCCTCAGGTTGTTTTTACAATATATAATCAATTATGTCAACCGATATGTAGCTTCTGCTATAGGCGAGAGAGAGAAAATGGCCATTGCCATGAAAAACTCTGCTGCCACCCACTGACGCGATTAGTTCTTTCTTGCTCATTTTTCAAAATAAAAGCCTGAAAATATGTCTAAAGACTGTTCACAGCTTGAGGAAGCCATAGGAAAGGGAATCTGGTTGATATCCCTTTAAATGGAGGCAAGGCATCCAATGGAACAGAGAGCTTTCAGGAAAATCAGCACTTCCTCAGGTTTTCGCTTGCAATATCAGTTCTGTTATACTCACAGACAATTTTTTGACAGTTTTGGAAACTTTAGAGTTGTCTATCCTAATCTGACAATTATATGCATATTCTAGTTTCTGGGCCTGAGAAATATGCAGTTTCAAATGGGTACGTTTTTTTTTTTTTTGCCAAAAACAAAAAATACTGCCCCCTACACTCGAAGTTAACTAATTTACCGCATGGAAGGGCGTGGTGATTTAGCGCATGGAAGGGCGTGGTGATTTACCGCATGGAAGGGCGTGGTGATTTACCGCATGGAAGGGCGTGGTGATTTACCGCATGGAAGGGCGTGGTGATTTACCGCATGGAAGGGCGTGGTGATTTACCGCATGGAAGGGCGTGGTGATTTACCGCATGGAAGGGCGTGGTGATTTACCGCATGGAAGAGCGTGGTGATTTACCGCATGGAAGGGCGTGGTGATTTACCGCATGGAAGGGCGTGGTGATTGTCCCACCAAAACAGGCTGAAATTTCAGGCGGTCTTTTCAAACAGCTGTTGTGCCTCGTCTAACCTTGTGTGGAAATAAACATTTAGTGTACAAAACATTAGGATCACCTTCCTAATATTGAGTTGCACCCCCTTTTGTCCTCAACAGCCTCAATTTGTCGGGGCATGGACTACAAGGTGTCTAAAGCGTTCCACAGGGATGCAGGCCTATGTTGACTCCAATGCTTCCCACAGTTGTTAAGTTGGCAGGCTGTCCTTTGGGTGGGGGGCCATTGTTGTTACACACGGGGAACTGTTTAGCGTGAACCCAACAGCGTTGCAGTTCTTGACAAACTAACCGGTTTGCAGCAAATCTCTCCCCCCTACAGAGGGGAGGGCAGACCTAAATACTCTTGCCTTATCTGTTTGTTGTTTCATCCTTCTGTGCCCGGTGCCAAAGCATTAAATCAAGGCTGAGACCTTGGGGTTGAATAGACTATACATTTGAAACATCTTAATCGCCTAAAAACACCCATGGCTGAATTTATTTATTTTTCTTAAATGGCTCAAGGGCATAGATACCATTAAGTAAGACATACTTTATGGTGACCTCTGGCATTAGAGAGGGTACCTAAAGGCCAAATTCCAATAAGGAAATTGCATTCTTAAGAACACACACCTCATACACAAGCAGACTCCTGTATTTATCTATACACTCAAACGCATGCATATGCCTATATTCACACACACACATCCAACGCTGCTGTCCCATGTATATACAGTGCCTTTGGAAAGTTTGACTCCTTGACTTTTTCCACATTTTGTTACGTTACAGCCTTATTCTAAAATGGATTTTAAAAAAGCAATCTACACACAATACCCAGTTATACCTTATTTAAATGTATTCAGACCCATAGCTATGCGACTCGAAATTGAGCTCCAGTGAATCCTGATCATCTTGTTGATCACCTGTGGTAAATTCAATTGATTGGACATGATTTTGGAATGGTGCACACCTGTTTATATAAGGTCCCCATAATTGACAGTGCATGTCACCGCGAAAACCAAGCCAAGTTCGCAGAGCTCCGAGACAGGATTGTGTCGAGGCACAGATCTGGGGAAGGGTACCAAAAAGATTATGCAGCATTGAAGGTTCCCGAGAACACAGTGGCCTCCATCATTCTTAAATGGAAGAAGTTTGGAACCACCAAGATCTGACCAAACTGAGCAATCTGGGGAGAAGGGCCTTGGTCAGGGAGGTGACCAAGAACCCGATGTTCACTCTAACAGAGCTCTATAGCTCTTATTTATATACTGGATTCTTTACATAGCTCACTGTAATACCCTCCTAATTGAGTTGCACTCCTTTTTGCGCTTAGAACAGCCTAAATTTGTCAGGACATGGACTACAAGGTGTTGAAAGTGTTTCACAGGGATGCTTCCCACAGTTGTCAAGTTGACTGGATGTATTTTGGGTGGTAGACCATTCTTGATACACACACAGGAAACTGTTGAGCATGAAAAACCCAGGAGAGTTTCAGTTCTTTTCACACTCAAACCAGTGCGCCTGGCACCTAATTCCATACCCCGTTCAAATATCACTTAAATCTTTTGTCTTAACCATTCGCCCTCTGAAGGGCACACACACAAACCATGTCTTAATTGTCTCAAGGCTTAATATTCCTTCTTTAACCTGTCTCCTCCCCTTCATCTACACTGATTGAAGTGGATTTAACAGGTGACATCAATAAGGGATCATATACTGACCAGGTGAAAGCTATGTCATGGGAAGAGCAGTGTTCCTTATGTTTTGTACACTCAGTGTATATAAAACGCAGGAAAATCATTTTTTGACTGCACCTGGCCTTAAAGTTTTCCATATTGTCCACAACATCGTTTGTAGATTGTGATTCTATCATTACTGTTAGTAGTGTATGCTCTGACCCAGTGTGGATGGTGCTGTTGTAGGTGGTGGTGCTGGCCGACCCCAACGTGTCCTCCGCCTCCTCCCCCAACAGCTCAGTGGGGCTGACCAACATCACAGTGACCCCCATCACCACCCATGCCCCTGCCCAGTTCACCAGCCTGCAGCCTGTAGCCGTGGGCCACCTGACAGCCAGCGACCACCGGCCCCTCACTCTGGACAGCTCCATCCTCACTGTCACCTTCGACACGGTCAGCGGCTCCGCCATGCTCCACAACCGGCCTGCCGAGCTCACGACCGAGACGGTGGGGCCTGGAGGTGCCAGTACTGGGCCACAGTCGGTCGCCCACTTTATCAACCTTACCACCTTCGTCAACCCAATGGGCCACCCCCTGGAGGCCCCCACCCTGGCCTGGAGGCCTGTCACGCAGGCTGAGGGGGCTCAGGTCACCCCTGTAGCAGAGGGGGCTCCAGGTGACGCCCAGGACTCTGAGACCCAGACCCCAGAGCAGGCTAGACAAGCCCAGGCGGCACAGCAACAGCAGGCCAACACAACACAGCAGATGTTCAGCTACTAGACTGAAGGGAGGAGGTGCTGGTCACCTCAGTCCTGGTGAAGGACAGTGGATAGACTAGACACATGGAAGGCCTGTGTGGACTAGAGGCCTTGAATGCTCTCATCCAAATGCCTGTGTTATATTCCCCAAAATACACCCCTTGAATGAGAACATTGATGGAGGATGATAGCATTTACATGAACCAAGAGCCACTTTCTCTTGAGTCAACGTGAGTTGTTTGTCAAAAACCCTGCAGAGGAAGCTGTTGAACTGTATAGTTTACAGGGATGCATGTACAGTTAAAAATAATGACATGATTTGGGTGCATTGTTTCTTAGGTGTAGTTTTGACCAATCAACAGATCAATGTAATAGTTATAATATTAACCGAAGCAAGAAATGGAATATTCTAATTTGTGAATTTAAACATGCACGTCTCGCAATATTTGCATATTTTCACTGCAGAATTATTTAGGTTATGGAGATGCAATAGTGTTTGGTTTTTTTCATTCTCATTGGGGGTTAAAATATTAAGTGATTTTGGCACATGGCTTTGAATGCCTTGTACAAGAGGTTAATAGAAGACAATGAATTATTATTTTTTAGTAGATAGTGTAAAGCAGCCAAGACACAGCATTTAAACAGTAGAGAGAACCATATTTTATTTTTAAATGTCTGAAAGCATTGAAACTTAAAACCATTGTTGAGCAATTGTCAAAAATACTGGAAGCCTTTTTTATTGCCATTGTTTTTCAATTAAATTTCACAAAAATGAAATGTTTTTAGGCCATTTTCTGTTTGTCTAAATATCAATGTTTAAATAGAGTAATACATTTTGAGAATATGGTACATGCTTGTTTTCTAGACTTTTTGGCGTTATGATTTATCCAACTGGGAAACTCGGCTGGCATTGTACTCAGTGGTGTGTGTGTGTGTGTGTCAAAAGCACCAGTTAGTCTTTTTACATTTAGCAGACGCCCTTATCCAGAGCGACTTACAGGAGCAATTAGCGTTAAGTGCCTTGCTCAAGGGCACAGACTGTTTCACCTAGTCTGCTCGAACCAACGACCGTTCGGTTATTAACTATGAACTGCCCACCTGTTGTACACCTGTAGTTTACCCGGAGTCAGAACCTGGACCAACCAGAAGGGGGAGCTATCTTCACAAATACGTTACATGTGCATTAGATTATGCAGAGACATTCTGTCTAGGAAAGGTGTTTTGAAGGACTGCAAAATAGAGCGTTGGTCTTTTGTATGTATGGTTCTTGCTATTGTCTCCTTCCACGGTCGGGCCAAGGTGTCCACCCTCAAGAAGGATGAACCTCTACACTAGATGGACCATCACCTCAAAAGACCCTCATTCTCAGGGTTGACACCTTCAACTGTTAATGTCCCTATGTAATGTCCCTCTGTTCTCTATTAGCCCCAAGCATTAAACTATGTCTCTGTGGTGATGTGCATCACCATGGTGTGATGTAAGGCTGCCTCAAACTGCTAAGATCTCATTGTTTCCCACATGTCCTATTTACCTCTTGTATGTTAATACAAATCAGGATGTGTTCTGTAGTTCGAGGGGGTCTGGAAGCACAGGTTGAGGGTTTCTATTGTAATTAACTATTAGCACTAACTTTGCTGATTAACTTTATTTGAGGAAAAATTTACTTATTGTAGTTGCCTCATCTAGCTATTTTAAGATGCACGCACTGATTGCATGTCGCTCTGGATAAGAGCGTCTGACAAATGCATTGTAAGAAATGATGTTTTGGGGATATCCCTCTGAATATGTAAATGAAAACAATCATTTTTGAACCCAGTCATTAAAAATTGTACTTAATTAATGGACAAGCTACTATAAACAATACTTTTCAGTGGTATAAAGTACATACAGTGAGGGAAAAAGTATTTGATCCCTGCTGATTTTGTACGTTTGCCCACTGACAAAGAAATTATCGGTCTAATTTTAATGGTAAGTTTATTTGAACAGCGAGAGACAGAATAACAACAACAAAAATCCAGAAAAACGCATGTCAAAAATGTTATAAATTGATTTACATTTTAATGAGGGAAATAAGTATTTGACCACTCTGCAAAACATGAGTTAGTACATGGTAGCAAAACCCTTGTTGGCAATCTGAGGTCAGACGTTTCTTGTAGTTGGCCACCAGGTTTGCACACATCTCAGGAGGGATTTTGTCCCACTCCTCTTTGCAGATCTTCTCCAAGTCATTAAGGTTTCGAGGCTGACGTTTGGCAACTCGGACCTTCAGCTCCCTCCACAGATTTTCTATGGGATTAAGGTCTGTAGACTGGCTAGGCCACTCCAGGACCCTAATCTGCTTATTCTTGAGCCACTCCTTTGTTGGCTTGGCCGTGTGTTTTGGGTCATTGTCATGCTGGAATACCAATCCACGACCCATTTTCAATGTCCTGGCTGGGGGAAGGAGGTTCTCACCCAAGATTTGAGGGTACATGGCCCCGTCCATCGTCCCTTTGATGCGGTGAAGTTGTCCTGTCCCCTTAGAAAAACACCCCCAAAGCATAATGTTTCCACCTCCATGTTTGACGGTGGGGATGGTGTTCTTGGGGTCATAGGCAGCATTCCTCCTCCTCCAAACACGGCAAGTTGAGTTGATGCCAAAGAGCTCAATTTTGGTCTCATCTGACCACAACACCTTTACCCAGTTGTCCTCTGAATCATTCAGATGTTCATTGGCAAACTTCAGACGGGCATGTATATGTGCTTTCTTGAGCAGGGGGACCTTGCGGGCGCTGCAGGATTTCAGTCCTTCAAGGCGTAGTGTGTTACCAATTGTTTTCTTGGTGACTATGGTCCCAGCTGCCTTGAGATCATTGACAATGATTGATTGATTGCTTCTGTGGACAGGTGTCTTTTATACAGGTAACAAACTGAGATTAGGAGCACTCCCTTCAAGAGTGTGCTCCTAATCTCAGCTCGTTACCTATATAAAAGACACCTGGGAGACAAATCTTTCTGATTGAGTGGGGGTCAAATACTTATTTCCGTCATTAAAATGCTAATCAATTTCTAACATTTTTGACATGCGTTTTTCTGGATGTTTTTGTTATTCTGTCTCTCACTGTTTAAATAAACCTAAGATTAAAATTATAGACTGATCATTTCTTTGTCAGTGGGCAAACGTACAAAATCAGCAGGGGATCAAATACTATTTTCCCTCACTGTAAGTAAAAAGACTAAAGTACTACTTGGTTTTTTTGGGCTAACTGTACTTTACTATTCATATTTTTGACAACTTTTACTTCACTACATTCCTGAAGAAAATAATGTACTTTTTACTCTAAATATTTTCCCTGACACCCAAAAGTATTTGTTACATTTTGAATGCTTCGCAGGACAGTAAAATGTTCCAATTCACGTGCTTATCAATATTATGTGCGAGTGTTTGTGTGTGCTCCTGGCTATCTGTAAATAAAAGAAAATGTCGCCTTCTAGTTTGATTAAATATAAGGAATTTGAAATTATTTGTACTTTTACTTTTTTAAACTTTTTAAATGCACTAAGTTCATTTAAGCAATTACATTTACTTTTGATTCTTAAGTATATTTAAAACCAAATACTTTTAGACTTTCTCAAGTAGAATTTCATTGGTTGACTTCCACTTGAGTCATTTTCTATTACGTTAGCTTTAATAAGAAAATATGGCAATTAGGTACTTTTTACACGACTCGTACTTTTGAGAAACAAGTCTTCTCTACTTAGTCATTGTTCATGTTTGCTGATATGTATGACACCTGCTGAGTCACTGGCATCTCTCACACTCAGTGTGAACGGGAAAGGAATCGGGCAGGTATATGACAAGGCTTGTGGTTTTGGATACATTTATCCTGGTAGTATAACTCGTATGAATAGGCTAGTATACTTCCCAGATAAACACACATTCCAAACCAGAGCCATCTGGGCAATATCACGTAACCAACCATTGTTGAAGAATATTCCCAATGTCGCCTCGGGTTATTTACAGGGTCTTTGGTAGTGTTAGGGTTCTCAGGTGGACAAAGGTATTGGGTGATATCACAACATTCCACTGTTCTTGGTGTGCTACCTGGAAAGACTTATCTGTCTGTCTGGCCAGACCCAGGAAATGATGTCACAACTATAGGCTCTTCCCCTTCTTTCACCTGAAGAGGAGGAGGGGCCAGATTGAGTTAGGCAAGAGGTGAAAAACAAGGAAGGGAGCTCTCAGTAGGAGGGCAGGTGTGTATGTTTACTTCTTCTGAATGTGTGTTGGAGAGGGAAAAAATAAGGATTTGGGGATTTTAACACCACTCGGGCCTTTTTAAAGACGGATATGGACGTTCCGGACCCTTCCCATGGGAATATGGGGCTGTTGAGAACCTTTGATTCCTCTGAGTTTGGGAGCTGGGAGAAGATAGGCTCGGGCGGCTTTGGACAAGTATACAAAGTCCGGCATGTACAGTGGAAAACATGGCTGGCTATCAAGTGCCCGCCCTGCCTTCATGTAGATGACAAGTATGTTGGACAGCTGTTTTTATTCTGAGATTGATGGTGTGTGGGGGTGTGAAGAATGTTGTTTAAAGTATTTAAGCCTAGATTACATGTTATATGTTTGATAACCTATGTGGGCGTCAGACTAAAAAGCAGGAGTTCTCTATGAGTTTGTTCATCTATCTGAGGGTGTGACGTATGCTGGAAACTTAGTCAGCCTTATGTCACAGACTCATTATTTTGTGGGTACTGGAGGGTGGACATGTATGGGGCGGCAGGGTAGCCTAGTGGTTAACGCGTTGGACTAGTAATCGGAAGGTTGCAAGTTCAAACCCCTGAGCTGACAAGGTACAAATCTGTCGTTCTGCCCCTGAACAGGCAGTTAACCCACTGTTCCTAGGCCATCATTGAAAATAAGAATTTGTTCTTAATTGACTTGCCTGGTTAAATAAAGGTAATAAAAAAATGGGGGTACATTTCTATTATGTAAATGTTGATGTTTTTGAGGTGAGCACTTAGCAGTGGTTACAATGGAAGGCCCTTGAGCAGTACACCTGTGAATTTTTGACTAGATTTGTTTACGTGATACACTCGTGCTCTGCTGTAGTGTGGGAAAGGGGACTCTTTCACCCCTGGTGGTATTACCACCACAATTATCGGAGCCAGCCACAAAGGCGGCTGGCTCCGATGAACAGATCAGTCTTCTTTACTCTAATGCCTGGCCCTTTGTCCAGGAGACCCTGCCAGACATTACACTATGTCTCTGGAATGTAAACCTCTTCTTCAGTTTGGTGATGTTTGTTTTGACTCATGATTATGAGAAGTAGTATGACCTTTTTGCCAGGTGTTGTCCCAAGTGTGTGTGCGTGTATCATGGTGTGCTGGGGGGAAAAGTTCAACATTATGCTAGTACTCTCCTTCCTCTCTTACAACACTCCGTAGAATGCCATGTCACCACCCTGACCCAACTCCCTCCGGGAGCCTCAAAGAGGACTACAAAGTCTTAATTTACTTTCAATATTACTTTCCTACTTGATTTCAAAATGTAGCGGAGTGGATGTGTAAATGATTTACAACACAATATCCTTTCATTCCTTTGGCACAACAAGTGTTATTTACGTTCACCAGCAGTGAGAAATATTAGTGCATTTGACATTTTTTTGGTGGCATATCAAGTTAATGTTTCTGAAGGTGTCAGAGAATGAGGTTGGGAACATTGTATTCAAGAGGCCTCTGTCGTTTTGAGAGCTTTTACAGCTTTGAATACAATGATTGGATCAGGTTGCTCCTAAACTTTATTTCACTTGAGGCAATATACCCACAGACCACAGGCTGAACTTTTTGCTGTTGACAATTTGTTGAGAGATTTAGTCACAGACACTTACACTGAGTGTACAAAACATTAAGAACACCTGTTCTTTCTTTGACATACTAGATGAAGGGAAGAAGACAGGATAAAGAAGGATTTTTAAGCCTTGAGACAAGTGAGACACCAATTGTGCATGTGTGCCATTCAGAGATTTAAGTGCCTGGGAATGGTAGTTGGTGCCAGGCGCACCGGTTTGTGTCAAGAACTGCAATGCGGCTGGGTTTTTCACACTCAACAGTTTCCTGTGTGTATCAAGAATGGTCCACCACCCAAAGGACATCCAGCCAACTTGACACAACTATGGGAAGCATTGGAGTTAACATGGGCCAGCATCCCTGTGGAATGCTTTTGACACCTTGCAGAGTCCATGTCCTGATGAATTGATGCTGTTCTGAGAGCAAAAGGGGGGGTGTAACTCAATATTAGGAAGGTATTCTTAATGTTTTGTATACTCAGTGTATATTACATTTGAGTTATTTAGGGCAGCGTTATGGATATTAAATTAGCATGCAACATCCCAACTTAAATGTCTCACAGAATGGACAAAATAATATAAATGAAACTTTTGATGTGTGTGTCTATAGTGCCCATTGGGGGGAGTGTATCCCCAAAAAAGCAGACTTGTAAATATTGATATGTTGGAGAAATGAAGCAAGTAAGAATGGATGTTACATTAAATGGACAAGCTTTTTGGGAAGACGGAACATATTAGCATATGTCTGTGAATTTGTAAGTCTTAGGTCAAAATATGGATTGCATTTTCGAAGGAAAGGCTTAGCTGAACACAAAAACGCTAACTTAAAAAAATATTAATTTAAATTATTACTTCGGAAAGGAAAAACAACCGCTATAGATGTTAAACTCTCCATTATGGATGTCAGAGTCTGAAATAGATATTCATTTCTTACAGATTTCTTGATCAAAATCTATAACTTGTTGTCATTCGGAATGTTTGTAAAATGTCAACAGGAGGCTTAGTACCTTAAGATTGCATTATAACTGTCACGTTCATCATAGTGAGGAGACCAACGCCCAGCGTGGTAAGCGGACATTCTTCTTTAATTAAAAAAAAGAACACTGAACAAACTATCAAACCAACAAACCGTGAAGCTAATATGCGTAGTGCAGACAGGCAACTAAACATAGACCAAGAACCCACAAAATACCCAAGGAATATGGCTACCTAAATATGGTCCTCAATCAGAGACAACGATAAACAGCTGCCTCTGATTGGGAACCAATTCAGGCCACCATAGACCTACATAAACCCCTAGACAATGCAAAAACAAACATACCCAACCTAGTCACACCCTGACCAGACCAAAATATTAAAGAAAACAAAGATAGCTAAGGTCAGGGCGTGACAATAACAGGTAGTCTGAATATCATACAAGACCATATCAAAATTAACAGTTTAATTACAATTTTGTATAAAACATTTTTTTCAGAACTATTGTAACAAAATATGATAATAAAACAATGTACATGTCCCTATAGTGCAAATGCCTTTTTCTGGACACTGGATGAAGTCAGTCTATTTTGGGGGCTTTCACTTGAAAGACGCAGGCTCATTTTCCCAAAGGCATCTTAAGGCTAAGTTCAGCAGTCCCTGGTTCAAATCCAGGCTGCATCACATCCGGCTGTGATTGGGAGTCCCATAGGGCGGCGCACAATTGGCTCAGCGTCGTCTGGGTTTGGCCAGTGTAGGCCGTCATTGTAAATAAAAATGTGTTCCTAACTGACTTGCGTAGTTAAATAAAGGTTATATAAAATAAAACAATTAAATCCTATGGTTCTAACAATGAACTTAACCTTAAGATGCTTTTGGGAAACTGGGTCCAGCACTATTCACAGGTTGTTGATAAACACTCTTCTCATCTTTCTATCTAAAAAAGTACTGCCATGTATGAGAAATGCATTTCAGCATATATTTTCCAAGAGAATTTTAGCTGAAACACACAATTTTCAAGATATCAATAAGTGCTTCAGTACAAGTCTGAAGAATACATCCCGAAACAAGCAGACAAAATGTGTTGAATGCACAAGCTTCTGAAGATAAGATATGATACATCCATATCCATCACATCCACAGCCGTTATGGAAGGTGCAGATATCATAACGCTGAAAAAAAGATACGATAATGAAAAGAGATCCCAATTATAGACCATATAAAACCATAATGAAAGTTGGCTTTAAAGAGAAAGTTTCAAGATGAACTGATGTAGTGCATGTTTGTTTTTAAAACTTTTCCTTAAAAAGGTTATGGATATTACATTGCCTGTCCCAGTCACCTTCTATCTTTACAAGACTGTAGAACACGCAAAACAAAACTCAAGACACTTCAATTTGGGATATAATTCTTCGTTAACTAAGTCGTGAAATATCATTGACTGCAAAGCCTTTTTTGAGACTTGGCCACCTACTCTGTAATGGTCAAAATTCATGCAATCACCTACTAAGCCTGAACTCCAACATATAGACCTTAAGGATAATTATGAAAGTGGTTTCATTTGGAAATAACTAACTTTATTTGTGCATTCTCAGGTTGACTTATACATGGAATCGTCCTTTAGCAGACAAGCACAACAGAGTGTATTGACTCCTTTATTTGTGTTTGATTGTGTTACTTCCTATGACCATTTATCTCACTTCTCTACCCTATTGCTTTTGCAAAGCATTCACAAAGAAAAATATGTCGTATACAAAGCACAAGGAGGAAGTTCTTTAGCTTTGCCAATGACAAGCATTGACATCCTTCTCCAATCAATAGTAGCTAGACTCATGGCACCCACTGAACCCGAGCTAAAGATGTTATCTTCTCTCAACATCTGCAAAGTACATAAACTGTAATTTGCCTGCCTGCTCCCTGCCTCCACACACTCCTCTGATTCAAAGCTAGCTAGTGAATTGTAACGGTCTAATGTGATGCTCCATTAGCCGTTACAGGATAGGTACTGTTTGGCATAGCACAGAGAATTTTCAACCAACTTTAAAGGTGCAATGCAACTGTTTTTCTGAATATCCAATTATTTGGGGGGGGTAACAATTAAGTACAATACTGTGTTTTTTAAAATTAAAATGGTCAAAAATAACAAAAATACACAAAGCTTCATAGCAAAGAGCAATTTCTCAAGCAATAATTTTTCTAGGACTGTGGGGAAGGGAAAACTGAAAACTAGCTGTTATTGGCAAAGAGGTTTGGAACTCTCTTTCTTATTAGTCTAACTCATTTACAGCCTGGTGATATCACCATGCAGGCCAAAACTCTATCCCACCAAAACAGGTTGAAATTTCAGGCAGTCTTTTTAAACAGCTCTTAAAATGCTACTATCATAATTTTCACAATTTCACAGTATTATTCCAACCTCAGTGTTGAAATATATATAAAACCCTTAGCTTGGGGATACTACCTTTGTTCTGGATTCGGCCAAACATGTACCTTCTAAAATGTCAGTGTCCAGCTCCATGAAGTAATCCAACAATGTGTATGCCGCCATCTTGTCTTTCAAAACTTCTCTCATTGATGGAGACATGTGAGTGTCATCATGACATGCAGCACTTTGGGGTGGAACCACCTGTCTCAAAAACTTGTTTTATATATATTTCCACACTATGATGTTGGAATAATACTGTGAAAATCATGATAATGCCATTTTAGTGTAAGAGCTGATTGAAATGACCACCTGAAATTTACATTTTAGATTTTTAGATTTCAGTAATTTAGCAGGCAATCTAATCCAGAGCAATTAACAATTAGTGCATTCCTCTTAAAATAGCTAGGTGGGACAACCACATATCACAGTCATTGTAAGTAAATTTTTCCTCAAAGCTATAAGCAAGGTCAGAGCTAGTAAGGGGGGAAAGTAAATTGCGAGTGGTAGTATTAGTGTATTTTTATATATTTTTTGTGGGGGGTCGGGGTGAGGAGTTGGTGTGAGTTAGACACTGGTGCCGTGTAGATGGAAACAGAAAAGTCTCTTGTGTAAAACACTCTCCTAACTCCACACATTTGCACAGATTTGTCATGCTTGTCAGATTTATTTAATGAAATGGCTTACACTTTTATTGAACTTGAATGATTTGGTAATATACCTTTTGGCAATTCCACGATATCGGAATTACTCTGTGACTCCAATTTTTCACTTCAAAATGTATGTCAAACAAAAAACATTGATTTCAAAGTTTAACAAACCATGACACTTTGAACAATGTACACAGTAAATTATTATTTTTTTGAAACATTTACTGGAAAAACTTTACATACGCAAAAGTTTGGTAACAGATTTACGGTAAATCTCCCTCAGTTTTCTGTTACAAAACTTGTATCTGCACAGTTCTTCTTGTAAATGTGTTTTTGTAAACTTTTCAGTGGAAATTGTTAAAAGTAGTGGTTGTGCATAGAGTTGTATGTTTTTTTTAAACTTTGAAATCAATGTTTTTTGTTTGGTATATTGAGTCTCGGCGTAATTCATTCCCATGGAATTCTCCCCTTCGAAACATAAAAAATGGTCGCCTTAGTGACAGAGAGACTACACTACATTGTTTATTTAGCTTTTTACTTTTTGAGATCTTATCAGCATGCTGATTTAATATTGAATGAATCCTTTGAAATCCCAAGTTGTTGCTCATTGCCTTTGTAGTGAAGACACTACCGTATACACACACATTATTCACGAGATTAAGCAGTTTATCCAAGTTTTTTTTCAAAGCCACCTCTCTTTAGATCTCTATACTGAGGTCAGTGGTGATGGGCTGCACGGCTCTGTTTGAGTCTGCTAGCCTAGTCGGGCTAACACTGATAAAGGTAATAAATAGATAATTGTTCAAAGGTTGAGCAACGAGCACAGAGAACAAGAGGTCTGTTGTGTTCATAACTCCGAACCGAGATGGATTCTGAGGAATGTCGCTGGGACAGATCTGCCTGGCTGTCATACTTGGAGAATCTCTGTCCCATAAATGCGTCATGTCTGCAGGGGTTCACTGATTTAACCTGTCAGAGAGACAGGTTAATGCATAGGAAAGCTCATGCGTCTCAGTTTGCTGTCTCCTTGTATTCCCTCGTGTAATTTGGGTTGATGGTAAAAGGTTTTTCAAGTGCTGCTATTTTAACAAGCCTTTGAATACCTTTGTAAGTAAGATAAAATAGCAGCATTTTACGAATTTGTTGTGGATCGAGGGACGTGGATGGATGGGCAGATTTATGAAGACAGCTACATTTAAAATCACTGTTATGTGAATGAGTTATGTAGTTCAGTCTAAACAGACAGCTATACGAGGGCTTTATGTCCACTTGGTGTGATGAAGTCTAAGTTAACAGACAAGCATGTCCTCTGTAGGGAGCGAGCAGAGCTGCTGGAGGAGGCTAAGAAGATGGAGGCGGCTAAGTTCCGCTACATCCTGCCAGTGTATGGGATCTGTGGCGATGCCCAGGGCCTGGTGATGGAGTACATGGAGACAGGCTCCCTGGAGACCCTGCTGGCTGCTGAGCCTCTGCCCTGGGAGCTGCGGTTCAGGATCATCCACGAGACGGCGGTGGGAATGAACTTCCTGCACTGCATGAGCCCACCCCTCCTGCACCTGGACCTTAAACCTGCCAACATCCTACTGGACGCACACTACCACGTCAAGGTGAGACAACAGTTACTTGGTGTGTTCGTTGGAGTTCGTACAGGACACTGTGTGGGCAGTCCTTGTACATTTGAGACATAAATATGTCAAATCAATACACTGTCCAATAGAAAAGTCTGATTTTACCTTAAAGTGTGCATTTAGCAAACTTTCACCCAAATTATGTCATTTCTACTACAGAGTGAGTCTTTAAAACAACAGCCCAAACTCAAGAGCTTTCATGTGGTATGTCCTTTAATAGGATTTGCTCAGGTGTGAATTTCAGCTGAGATGTATAGAGGGAGGAAATCTTTTTTTCACTTTCATTTTGCTTTAAACGGCCGCCCTGCTGCACACACATGCTACGGGCAGAAAGGTGTCTCCCTCCCAGCCCACCTGCTCTCCTACCTCCCACTGGATGACTAATGGAGGTGGAGAAGAAATGGGTGGGAACCTTATCTGTTTTAATACCTTGATGTAAACAAGGAGCCTGGGCCTGTCTTAACAGGCTGAGTACAGTACTCTGCCAACACTGACTGAGTGTGTGTTCAGCTGCTCGCCCACACATGTAACTCACAGTCAAACAGGGCCTCAACTCCTGACACGAGAGGTAAGTAGAGCACCCACAGGCTAGGACAGGACGTGGCTGGGAAGCACCCTCAGACTGGGACAGGACGTGGCTGCCTCTACCCTCATCAGGGCTCTGCATGCATAGAACACAATAAGGGCTCAGCCATCAGCTTGAGGGTAAAGTTAGTTATCGGTAGCCATAGCCATGACAACAAATGGGAAAGGGAGAGGTCAAGTAGGTTCTTGTCTTAATAAGATATATTCTGTATCTCCAATCTCCCCTTCAGATATCAGATTTTGGTCTGGCCCGATGGAACGGCCTATCCAGAGTAGATGAAATCAGCCGTGATGGGTTCTGTGGCACTATCGCCTATCTGCCGCCGGAGAGCATCGTCGAGAAGGACAGGGTATCAGACACTAAGCATGATGTCTACAGGTGAGCCTCTTCACCTTCACTTCTCTCTGTCCTTGTCTGTCAGAGGAGTGCAACGCTGTCTGTTTAATGCTTAGTCATGTTTGTTTTTTTCAATTCTCCCTTCCATTGTTTGTTTTCACAACATTGGTTTTAATCACTATGAATATGAAATGGATGTATATTAATCAGTTATAAATTATGCTTGGACAACACATAGTGAGTTCAATCATTGATCACCTTTATCAGTATTCCTTGCTACTGACTTGTTGTTCCCTTCCTGTTACAGCTTTTCGATAGTCATCTGGGGAATTCTCACACAGAAGAAACCTTACCAAGGTGAGACATGTTGAGGAAATGTATGGATGGGTTGAGGATTGGTGTGAGACATGTTGTGGTCGTTTAGGGTTTGTCTTATAAGATTCACTCCTAGTCTTTCTTAAACTCAAAAGGCCTGGTTCCTGGACCGTGATTAAGCGTATAGACTCCTTGTGACATGACCACCAATGTTAGTTCGTCCTGCGTCTCACTAAGTGAAGGTAACAGACATTTAGTCACAGTGCACATATTGACCGTGCCGTTGAGTGTTTACCTGGTGAATTCCAGGGAGGCAGGCTGACAGGTGTATTCCCCAGGCATATCCTTTGAATTGAAAGCTGTTGTTCAGGGCATTGACATCCTTGGCACCGGCACCTGTGTCCGTCAGTAATGAAGCCCTAGAAAAGCACTCTCCTCCTCCCATGTTCCTCATCCTTCTATTGAATGGTATTAAAGCTACAAAAGAAGCCAGGGTGATCTGAGCTTAACTCCACTGCTTCTGTTTGCTTTGAATCATTGACTGGCTTTCTGGCTGATCCCAATGCCTAATAACAAAGATACCATGACCAAGAGAGTCTGAGACATTTTTCCAGAGAAAGGAAAGGGGATACCTAGTCAGTTGTACAACAGAATGCCTTCAACTGAAATGTGTCTTCCGGCATTTAACTCAACCACTCTAACAAAACATCTATATGCCTTCCTTATCTGAGCATACAGAAAGATTATAATAATGAGGGGTACATACTTGAATTGGTCCTACCCAGACATTTGTTTATGTTGCTTTTCCATACTTTCACCAGCACACAATCAAGGCATAATTCATTGATATGATCCAGGCTCTAATTTGTCTTTTGAATAATGGGGCCTGGTACACCTTTTGTACTGAGTTATCATATGAACAGTAGAGAAATGAATGAAGTGTATCAATGTGTCTTATATATTGTGTTGATTGTATCTTTATGTCCTCTATTTCCTCCAGGGGAGAACAACATCCTGCAGATCATGGTGAAGGTGGTGAGAGGGGTGCGTCCCGATCTCAATGTTGTGCCCCGGAGTCGACCCCAAGCCTGCACGGGGTTCCTGAGCCTCATGCAGCGCTGCTGGGCCCCCTTACCTGATGCCAGACCCAGCTTCCAGGGTGAGTAGACATCCAATGGGGCCTATGCCTGTAAGGGATAGGTGTTTGTGTTTATCTTGAGGCTTGAAAGCAGGAAGAACACAATTCAAGTGTAGTAATACATACACACAGTCATGATGTACTGTACATATATTTTTCTGAAATGGTGAAATGTAAACCATGGGATGCTATTCTGTACATCAAACCTGACCTTTGTTGTCTTCTGTCTGCAGAAATCACATCAGAAGCCGAGGAGCTGTGTTCTAAACCCCAAGAGGAGTCCAAGAACCAAACTCCTATGCCTGAGAATAACCATTGCAATGGACTAACCACTGACCAGGTAGAACCACACATACCATTAACTTATATTGCCCTGCTTGTAAATGACTGTTGTAGCTCGAAATGGCTTATTTTTAATGGAATATCTACATAGGCGTACAGAGGCCAATTATCAGCAACCATCACTCCTGTGTTCCAATGGCACATTGTGTTAGCTAATCCAAGTTTATCATTTTAAAAGGCTAATTGATCATTAGAAAACCCTTTTGCAATTATGTTAGCACAGCTGAAAACTGTTGTTCTGATTAAAGAAGCAATACAACTGGCCTTCTTTAGACTAGTTGAGTATCTGGAGCATCTGCATTTGTGGGTTCGATTACAGGCTCAAAATGGCCAGAAACAAAGACCTTTCTTCTGAAACTAGTCAGTCAATTCTTGTTCTGAGAAATGAAGGCTATTCCATGCGAGAAATTGCCAAGAAACTGAAGATCTCATACAACGCTGTGTACTACTCCCTTCACAGAACAGCGCAAACTGGCTCTAAACAGAATAGAAAGAGGAGTGGGAGGCCCCGGTGCACAACTGAGCAAGAGAAAAGTACATTAGTGTCTAGTTTGCGAAACAGACTCACAAGTACTCAACTGGCAGCTTAACAATGTCTACAGTGTATTTCTGATCAATCTGATGTTATTTTAATGGGCAAAAAAACAAGGACATTTCTAAGTGACCCCAAACTTTTGGATGGTAGTGTATATAGCTACATAACTTGATGTTTTAACAACATGTCAACATAAAGGTTGTCAAAGAGCCAAGGAGTCAAGGGGTTTGTTATTGTATTTCTAACATAGCTGTGTCTCCAACAGAATAAAGAGCAGAAACCAGTCAGGCCCAAGTCTGCCATGTTGCCAGAGAAAGACTACAGCCTATCAGAGCTGCTGAGCCAGGTAGACTCTGGGATATCTCGGAGCTTTGACCATGTGAAGGAGGACTGCTGTCCCAGCAAAGACAACACCAGCAAGAGACTGTCAGGAATCTCCTCTGTAGACTCTGCCTTCTCCTCTCAAGACTCCATTACCCTCTCCTTTGAGAAAGAGAATACCTGTGGTAAGAATGGTTGTGCCTTGGCATTGTCTATGGTTTCCTTTAACAGATGACATTAATTCTTGTTTCTCATGGTGTTATATCCTACATATAAGTAGTACAGTTCTGAATGACTTCTGGAGCATGCAAAGTGTCTCTTTTAACTTTAGGATAATTTCTTTGTGGTTTTGTCCCTGACTCTATACTGTGTCTTCTATCTCCTTGTTGTTTAGACTCTGGGGAGGTGCAGAGGAGGAAGCTGTGTGACGCCATTCGTACCAAAGACATGTCCAAGCTGATGAAGATCCTGCAGCCTCAGGACGTGGACCTCCTATTGGAGGGCGGCTACAGCCTGCTCCACCACGCCGTTACGCAGGCCAACGAGGAGGCAGTCAAGTTCCTGCTCCTCAACCATGCCAACACCAACCTGGCCAATGCCCACGGCTCCACCCCCCTTCACCTGGCCACCGAGAAGCACCTGAAGGGCCTGGCCGAGCTGCTGCTGGGCCGCCGGAGCACCAACGCCAACGCCCGGGACGAGGACCAATACACAGCCCTGCACTGTGCTGCTCAGAACGGGGACGAGGCCATCACCCGCCTACTGCTGGACCGCGGCGCCTCCATCAATGAGACGGACGCCCAGGGACGTACACCTGCACACATCGCCTGCCAGCATGGCCAGGAGAACGTGGTCAGGGTGCTGCTAAGCCGCGGGGCAGACGTCCACGTGAAGGGCAGAGATGACTGGACGGTGCTTCACTTGGCTGCCTGGCAGGGCCACCTGGGCATCGTCAAATTGCTGGTGAAGCAGGCCGGGGCGGACGTAGATGGGCAGACCACTGATGGCCGCACCCCGCTGCACATGGCCTCCCATAGGGGGCAGTATAGGGTGGCAAGGATCCTGATAGAGCTGGGGGCAGACGTCCACGTGACCTCCACGGGCCTCCACACCCCCCTGCATGTGGCGGCTGAGACGGGCCACACCAGCACCTCTCGCCTCTTAGTCAAGCATGATGCCGATATCCAGGCCCGGACCACCCAGGGTCATACCGCCCTTCACCTCGCTGCTCAGCGTGGCCACCTGCCCACAGTGAAGATGCTGATCGAGGAAGGGGCAGACCCCTACTGCACCAACCAAAACCTGCGTACCCCCTGCCACCTGGCGGCAGAAGGGGGGCACTGTGAGGTCTTCAAAGAGCTTCTGGTCCACTGCCCTGAGGGTGCCAGTCTGTCAGACGAGCAGGGCCTCACCCCTCTTCACCTGGCTGTGAGAGGAGGCTACACAGATATCACCAGCATGCTGCTAGCCCAGGGGGTGGAGGTATCACAAGAAGTACCACAGGACTCCATACCCCTACCAGAGGAAGTACCACAGGACTCTATCCCCCATGACACACTGCAGCCAGCACCAGAGGACTACCCAAAGCTTCTGGATTGTCAGCCAAGCTCGTTGGCCAAGTGTCTCCAGAGAAAGGTTGTAATCTTGAAACTGACAGAGCGTGAAGGAAATGACTGTCCAGAGGAGGGAGTCACGCTGTGACTGGATCGTACAGAACTGTCCTGGAATTAAAAACAGTCAGGGATCTCTTCTATTCCCTTCCCCTTGGATGTGATGGGAGAGGTGTCTCGAGCTAAAGAGACCAGCAGTTGTATTAGTTTTTTTTGTACATACTATTTTGATTGTGTCTTATTTTTATGGCAGTCTGTGATTGATCATTCATTTCCAGATGTTATGATTATTTGGTTATTTGGGCCTCTCAAAGCCCCTGTTAACGCCCTTCATTACTTTGGTATCTTGTCAGAGAAGGAAAGTTTTAATGTAAATATGTATACTGTATAGAGAACCATGAGCTCATATAAATCACTTTGTTCCTTTATGTTAAATATAGACTCCATGTCGTGTTTTTCCCTTAATAGTGTAGCTTTTCTACTTTGCATATGCACATTCATGGCCCCCAGTAAAAAATAATGTTGACATTATCTGTGGAATGCCATTTGTATTTTCCTTTGCTATCGACTTACTGTAGCTGGTATGTTTAAACATGTCCATAAGCTATATTCTCTAATAAAACAACAGTGTCAATACAAGTGTGTGTGTGTGTGTGTGTGTGTGTGTGTGTGTGTGTGTGTGTGTGTGTGTGTGTGTGTGTGTGTGTGTGTGCGCGCGCACCCACCCACCCACGTGCCCCTGTAAATGTGTGAATGAAAGAATGATGGCCATCTTCACTGCCAGGCAGAATGGACATGTCTCTATCTGCAGCCGGCTTTATTCTTATCATTCCTGCCTGCCTCTCCCCCAGACCCTACAGAGCATTCCCAACTTGGCATCATCCATGGGAACTGCCCTCGGGGGGGATCGCAGGCCAGGCAGGTGGGTTAGTAGGAGGGGAGTGGGGTGAGGAGGGGGGAACATACCTGCCTTTCCAGGCTGTTGGCTAATTCCTCAGACCATTTTAAATTTTCATCACTCTCCTAAACCTACGTTCCATCCTTGATGTTGACGCCTGCAGGGCTATGCCTCTTGAGACCCGAGTCTGAAGCCCTCCTGAGCTGAGCTCCGGTGAGCCTTGTAATTGCCCTGGTTTAGTGGTGAGTTCTGTGTAATCAGAGGCTTTGGTGTGTGTGTGTGTGTGTGGGTGGGTGAGGGGGTTGTGTGTGTCTGTGTGTGTCACCTGTTGCTGCGTGATCCTACAAAAGCCTCAGTGGTGTGGAACCTCCGTTACTCAATCTGGGGAAGATTGAGTAACAGCAATCTTCAGCCTCACTTATTATGGCATTCTATTATGTTCCTTCACTGTACCCTTTCTACACAGTAGCTTGTTATCCAAGTACACTCCCTATAATTGCACTGTGCCACCCTTGTAGTGTTTGATGAATAAGTAAGTAGAGCATTTAAATGGATTTGACTCTCTATGCCTCTCATGAGAATAACACACACTCATATATATCATCTAGAGTACTTGGTAGTTCAGTAATGAAGCAGTCATGAGTCCTTAAGATTTTTCAACTATCCATTTTTAATGATAATGCTTTGGTAATAAAAAAATAATAACGAATGAACATGAAAATAAGGCTAAAAGATGTGGTTATTTCAGTTATCCATGTTGTTGGCACTGCCCTCCTCTGTGTTGCTGCTGGACACACACTGTCCAAACAACTGGAGGTCACACAGGCTGCCCAGGCTGTCTACCTCATAGAAGAACTCCATGCCAGACTCCCCTGCTGCGGTTATGCCCGCAGACCCCTCTGATCCCTGCGACTTCAGCAGGCGCTGCATACAGGCCTCTAGGTCCTCCTGGTCCAGGGAGTGATCCAGGGTGGAGGGACACTGACCCCTGCCTGAATCCTCTTGGGCGGGGCTGGACAACACTCCCTGTGGCACCAGAACACTCAGCCCAACCTCAGCCTGCTGGCTGGGTTCCTCCTCAGACTCACAGTGGAAAATCTTCATAGCCTCCTCCAGAGAGGTGACTGCAGGCAGGGAACTATCTCCTAACCCCTGCAGGGACAGGCTGGGGCCGGTGACCTGGGTCAGAGAGGCCTGGGAGACTCTTGCAGCCCTGAGGCTATAGCTCTGGAACTCGAACAGAGGGTGGTTGGAGCCTGCCTGGAAGTGACCTCCAAGCTGATGGTGAGGGGCCAGGTGAGTGCTGCTGTCTCCGGCCTGAGGGAGGAGGCCAGTGGGGGCTTGTTGGGGCTCTGTGGAGAAGATAGGGTACATCCTAGCATCCATGGGTCCTCCTGTGAGGTGTTGCCTGTAGGACCAGGGGACCCTAGCCTGGTAGGCCATCCTGTTTGACTCAGGCCTCCACTGTGTGGCACGCTGGTCTTGGTGTAGCTGGTGTTGAGGCAGCCAGTAGAGCGCACTGTGCATGTACTGGGCAGACACCCGTTGGGCCTGGGTGGCAGAATGGGATAGGTAGCCCTGGGTCCTCCCTGTCCATGTCTGTGGGTAGTACACCTGGGCATGACTGTGGACCCATGACCCCTTGGGCTGCTGAGGCCACATGTATGGAGCCTGCATCTGCGTGGAAGTGGTGTCCAGCATGGCTGAGGAGCTCATTTGTCTCATGTCACACACTAGACAGAGATGAATATGGAATGTCAACAACCACTGGGCAACAACTGGTTGAATCAACGTTGTTTCGAAGTAATTTCACCAAAAGGGAATTTTGTCTTTTTTTCACCAAACTTGAACCTAAATCCAATAACATGGTGACATTTTTTGTTGATTTCACAAGGAATTCTTGTTAGTTGACAACTCAACCAAATGTAAATCAAAACTAGACGATGAACTGACGTCTGAGCCCAGTGTGAAAGTTTCTCCCTGAATTTACAGCACAACATTTTGGTTACCAAGCAAGCTACGTTCACTTGAACAACTACCAATTAAGTTCAAGATATAGCTAGGTCTCACCTGGAGAGAGGCCACCAGTTATTCTGACAGGAAGAAGTTGGTCTTTTGAGGTTGGGAATTGAATCATGTCACTTTCTGTCAAGAGTAGGTGGTGAATAATAATTTGGTTTTGTTGTAATTCAAGTGATTTCTGAACATTCTGTTTGGCATCATTCCTGAGGCAACGATGTTCTATGGATGAAGGCCCTTATGACATAAGAATATTCTGGTGGGAGAACTATATTGTTTTGTTGTGATTCAAATGATTTCTGAACATTCTGTCTGCTATTGTTCCTGTGGAAACCAAGTTCTATTGATATTTTGACATTCTAAGATTCAAAATGTTTTTTACTATGGGTGTGCTTGTAAATTCACTCTGGAGTGCCAGAGTGCGCTCAGAGTGCGCTCTGGGCTTTTGTAAATTCAGAGCATTTAGTGCTTGGAGCATTCAGAGCGCACACTGGACGCTCTGGCCGAGGAGTAGGGTTGATCAGAATGTTCTGACCTCACAATGGCAGTCAAGCACCCAAGCTAACTGGCTAAAGTTGGCTAGCATGCTAGCTACTTCCAGACAGAAATGAGAGAGAACCTCACCGACCATTTTACTCGCCCTAGCAGAGCTGGTTAGGCTGTTTTCATGTTATCTAGAGCATTGGTGACTATAACATGCTGACTTCAACGGGCACGCGCCATCACACGTATGTTGATTTTGTCCATCCGGACGCAATCAGGACACGCAGGTTGAAATATCAAAATGAACACTGAACCAACTATATTAATTCTGGGACAGTTCGAAACACATGAAACATTCATGGACATTTAGCTAGCTAGCTTGCTGTTACTAGCTAATTTGTCCTAGTATATAAACATTAGGTTGATATTTTACCTGAACTGTACAAGATCCCTGGATATTTGTAGAATATCAACCCATTTTGAGTCACACAAAATCATGTCTTCTCTACTCTGACAATTAATCAACAGATAAAAGGGGAAACCTAGTTAGTTTCTAGTAGTCTCTCCTCCTTCAGTCTTCTTCTTCTGTGGTATATTGGTGATCGTGCAATTGAATGTGCATCTCACCACCTACTTTACGGGTTGGAAACAGGATTCCCAAAGATTTAACAAAATACAAAAAACAAAATAAACTACCAAAAAATACATTCATAAACTAAATCAAATAAAATGTATTTAAAAATACAAATAAAACCAATCTGATCCCTACACAGGCTAAAGGGGAACCTAGGAGGGCTGGTCTTCCGGTGCCAGTACCCTTTGCAAGTCTTCAGATGTAAAATGTTTCAGTCCCAAAAACTTTTCAGCCGCAGCCACAATAATGTCCCGTTTTGTAGACTTCTTTGAGACTTGTGCCGTACAGTTTATAACTGTGGCAATGAACAGCACCAATCCACCTTTTTAACACAAACAGTATCTTTTGACTGGCAGCAAACATTTACTACAGGCTGGGGTGCGTCCACTTCCATATCTTCAAGAGCATCATTTGTTTTCTCAATTATTTTAATCGCCTCCGCATAGGAGATTAGATTGACCACTCTAACCTCAATCTCCTTCACCCTTAGAGGGCACTCGGGACCATGACCCCCACCACAATTGCAACACCGTTGCCCTTCTACACACCGTTCTTCAATATACTCTTTCTGCACACGCTTGAAACATGCCCAAATCCTTTACAATTCTTACACTGCAATAGTTTGGGGACGATAGCTCTTACAATGTATCTTACATGACTCTTTATCAAAAAACTACAGGACCGACAGACTTCTTATTTTTCTCCATTCACCCATCGGGTCAGACACCAGGCACCAACCACAACGGGAATTTTCTTCAGGTATTCAACTTGAACATCTGTCGTCACCCCTGAGATGACTCCTTTGCCTGGTGCTCTACTCCGAAGTTTAAAACACCTTACTTAACAAACACATCCAAACAATAAGTGAATCATTATTATTCATGCACGTATCCTCCACTTGAATTTTTGACAATTTCCATTTTGTTCCAGTTTTCGCTACTACTGTTGTCCATTCAGAACATTCGTCTTCACCAACTTTGCTCGACACGCTGATTCAAACTCAGCATCCACTTCCGCAATCTTTTTCCTGAACCCGGAATTTCAATCAATTAAATTAAAAGGGCTTTATTGGCATAGGAAATGTTTACATTGCAAAAGATAAACAAATAAACAAAAAAATAAACAGTAAATAATACATTCAAAGGTTCCAGAGGAATATAGAAAATTAAAATCTCATATTACGGCTATATACAGTGTTGTAACGTTGTGCAAATAGTACAAAAGGGAATATAAATCAACATAAATATGGGTTGTATTTACAATGGTTGTTCTTTACTGTTTGTTTCATTACACTAGGTGAGACCCAAATGCAGACACAGGAGGCAGATGGTTGGAGTTTAAGATGTTTAATAAATCCAAAGGGAATAGGCAAGAGAATGGTCGTGGACAGGCAAAATGTCATAACCAGATCAGAGTCCAGGAAGTACAGAGCGGCAGCCAGGCTCGAGGTCAGGGCAGGCAGAATGGTCAGGTAGGCAGTTACAGAGTCCAGAACAAGCAAGGGTCAAAACCGGGAGGACTAGAAAAGGCAACACGGGAAAACCACTGATAGGCTTGGACATACAAGACGAACTGGCGAAGAGAGACAGGAAACACAGGGATAAATATACTGGGGAAAACAAGCAACACCTGGAAGGGGTGGAGACAATAATGAGAACAGGTGAAACAGATCAGGGTGTGACAGTTTTCCCTTTTCTTGTGGCAACAGGTCACAAATATTGCTGCTGTGATTGCACACTGTGGTATTTAATCCAATAGATATGGGAGTTTCTCAAAATTGGATTTGTTTTTTAAATTCTTTCTGTGTCTGTGTAATCTGAGGGAAATATTTGTCTCTAATATGGTCATACATTTGGTAGGAGGTTAGGAAGTGCAGCTCAGTTTCCACCTCATTTTGTGGACAGTGTGCACATAGCCTTTCTTTTGAGAGCCAGGTCTGCCTATGGCAGCCTCTCTCAATAGCAAGGCTATACTCACATAGTCAAAACTTTCCTTAGTTTTGGGTCACCCACAGTGGTCAGGTATTCTGCCACTGTGTACTCTCTGTTTAGGGCCAAATAACATTCTAGTTTGCTCTGTTTTTTTTGTTTCCACTGTGTCAAGTAATTCTATTTTTGTTTTTTTCATGATTTGGCTGTGTCTAATTGTGTTGCTGTCCTGGGGCTCTGTGGGTCCTGTTTGCTTAGAGAACTCTTCTGTAGGTGATGGCTTTGTTAAGGAAGGTTTGGGAATCACTTCCTTTTAGGTGGTTGTAGAATTTAACCTGTTGCGACGACCAAACCCGGATCTGGGATTCTATTTATAGACCTAAGCTCATTACCATAACGCAACGTTAACTATTCATGAAAATCGCAAATGAAATGAAATAAATATGCTATCTCTCAAGCTTAGCCTTTTGTTAACAACACTGTCATCTCAGATTTTCAAAATATGCTTTTCAACCATAGGAAAACAATCATTTGTGTAACAGTAGCTAGCTAGCTAGCGTAGCATTTAGCGTTAGCATTAGCGTTAGCATTTAGCAAGCAACTATCACAAAAACAAGTAAAGCCTTCAAATAAAATAACTTACCTTTGAAGAACTTCTGATGTTTTCAATGAGGAGACTCAGTTAGATAGCAGATGCTCAGTTTTTCCAAAAAAGATTCTTTGTGTATTAGAAATAGCTCCGTTTTGTACATCACATTTGGCTACCAAAAAAAAAAAAAAAAACGAAAATTCAGCCCTCAAAACGCGAACTTTTTTCCAAATTAACTCCATAATATTGACTGAAACATGGCAAACGTGGTTTAGAATCAATCCTCAAGGTGTTTTTCCACATATCTCTTCGATGATATATCCTTCGTGGAAGCCTGGTTTCTCCTTGCTCTCAAATGGAAAAATAAGTGCACCTGGCTTTGCGCTCCAATTTCGACGCAGGGACACCAGGCGGACACTTGGAAAATGTAGTCTCTTATAGTCAATCTTCCAATGATATGCCTACAAATACAATCAATTCACATATGGTGTCCAGGGCACAGCTGGGGGCAGAGGGTGGTCTATAGCAAGAGGCATGGTGAGAGACTTGTTTCTGGATATGTGGATTTTTAAAAGTAGAAGCTTGAATTGTTTGGGTACAGACCTGGATAGTAAGACAGAACTCTGCAGGCTATCTCTACAGTAGATTGCAACTCCGCCCCCTTTGGCAGTTCTATCTTGTTGGAAAATGTTATAGTTAGGGATGGAAATTTCAGGGTTTTTGGTGGTCTTCCTAAGCCAGGATTCAGACACGGCTAGGACAAAGACGTCTGACTGCTACGCCATCTTGGATAGAATTACCTACTCATTCAATGGTTTTTCTTTATTGTCACTATTTTCTACATTGTAGAATAATAGTGAAGACATCAAACTACGGAATAACACATAGAATCATGTAGTAACCATAAAAGTGTTAATCAAATCAAAATATATTAGATTTTTGAGATTCTTCAAAGTAGCCACCCTTTGCCTTGATGACAGCTTTGCACACTCTTGTAATTCTCTCAACCAGCTTCACATGGAATGCTTTTACAACAGTCTTACAGGAGTTCCCACATATGCTGGGCACTTGTTGGCTGCTTTTCCTTCCCTCCACAGTCCAACTCATCCCCAAACCATCTCAATTGGGTTGAGGTCAGGTGATTGTGGAGGACAGGTCATTTGGTGCAGCACTCCATCACTCTCCTTCTTGGTCAAATAGCCCTTACACAGCCTGGAGGTGTTGAAAAACAAATGATAGTCCCACTAAGTGCAAACCAGATGTGTTATCGCTGCAGAATGCTGTGGTCGCCATGCTGGTTAAGTGTTCCTTGAATTCTAAATAAATCATAGACCGTGTCACCAGCAAAGCACCATCACACCTCCTCCTCCATGCTTCACGGTGGGAACTACATGTGCGGAGATCACCCGTTCACCTACTCTAATTCTCACAAAGACACGTGGTTGGAACCAAAAATCTCAAATTTGGACTCAGACCAAAGGACAAATCTGATGTCCATTGCTTGTGTTTCTTGACCCAAGCGAGTCTCTTCTTATTATTGGTGTCCTTTAGAAGTGGTTTCTTTACAGCAATTTGACCATGAAGGCCTGATTCATGCAGTCTCCTCTGAACAGTTGATATTGAGATGTGTCTGTTACTTGAAGTCTGAAGCATTTATTTGGGCTGCAATTTCTGAGGCTGGTAACTCTAATGAACTTATCCTTTGCAGCAGCGGTAACTCTGGGTCTTCCTTTCCTGTGGCGGTCCTCATGAGAGCAAGGTTCATTATAACGCTTGATGGTTTTTGCGATTGCACTTGAAGTTCAAGAAATGTTCTGGATTGACTGGCCTTCATGTCTTAACCTGTTGCGACGACCAAACCCGGATCCGGGATTCTATTTATAGACCTAAGCTCATTACCATAACGCAACGTTAACTATTCATGAAAATCGCAAACGAAATGAAATAAATATGCTAGCTCTCAAGCTTAGCCTTTTGTTAACAACACTGCCATCTCAGATTTTCAAAATATGCTTTTCAACCATAGGAAAACAATCATTTGTGTAACAGTAGCTAGCTAGCGTAGCATTTAGCGTTAGCATTAGCGTTAGCTTTAGCGTTAGCATTTAGCAGGCAACTATCACAAAAACAAGTAAAGCCTTCAAATAAAATAACTTACCTTTGAAGAACTTCTGATGTTTTCAATGAGGAGCCTCTCAGTTAGATAGCAGATGCTCCGTTTTTCCAAAAAGATTCTTTGTGTATTAGAAATAGCTCCGTTTTGTACATCACATTTGGCTACCAAAAAAAAAAAAAAAAAAAAACGAAAATTCAGCCCTCAAAACGCGAACTTTTTTCCAAATTAACTCCATAATATCGACTGAAACATGGCAAACGTGGTTTAGAATCAATCCTCAAGGTGTTTTTCCACATATCTCTTCAATGATATATCCTTCGTGGAAGCCTGGTTTCTCCTTGCTCTCAAATGGAAAAATAATTGCACCTGGCTTTACGCTCCAATTTCGACGCAGGGACACCAGGCGGACACTTGGAAAATGTAGTCTCTTATGGGCAATCTTCCAATGATATGCCTACAAATACGTCACAATGCTGCTAACACTTTGGGGGAACGACAGAAAGTGTAGGCTCATTCCTTGCGCAATCACAGCCATATAAGGAGACAATGGAAAACAGAGCTTCAGAAATTCTGCTCATTTCCTGGTTGATGCATCATCTTGGTTTCGCCTGTAGAATGAGTTCTGGGGCACTTACAGACAATATCTTTGCAGATTCTGAAACTTCAGAGTGTTTTCTTTCAAAAACTGTCAAGAATATGCATAGTCGAGCATCTTTTCGTGACAAAATATCGCGCTTAAAACGGGAACGTTTTTTATCCAAAAATGAAATAGCGCCCCTAGAGATCAAAGAGGTTAAAGTAATGATGAACTGTCATTTCACTTTGCTTATTTGAGTTGTTCTTGCCATAATATGGACTTGGCCTTTTACCAATTAGGACTATCTTCTGGATACCACCCCTACCTTGTCACAACACAACTGATTGGCTCAAATGCATTAAGAAAGAAAGAAATTCCACAAACAAACTTTTAACAGGGCACACCTGTTCATTGAAATGCATTCCAGGTGACTACCTCATGAAGCTGGTTGAAAGGATGCCAAGAGTGTGCAAAGCTGTCATCAAGGCAAGGGGTGGCTATTTGAAGAATCTCAAATCTAAAATATATTTTGGAACCTCTTGGAACTACCCATCCCGGTTCTGGGAGAATTGTCATCAACTACACTAATTAGCATAGCGCAACGGTCAAAAAATATTACTAGAAAATATTCATATTCATGAAATCACAAGTGAAATATAGCAAAACCCAGCTTAGCCTTTTGTAAATCACCCTGTCATCTCAGATTTTGAAATTATGCTTTACAGCCAAAGCAAGACAAGCGTTTGTGTAAATTTATCGATAGCCTAGCATAGCATTATGTCCAGCTAGCAGCAGGAAGCTTGGTCACGAAAATCAGAAAAGCATTCAAATTAATCGTTTACATTTGATGATCTTCGGATGTTTTCACTCACGGGACTCCCAGTTAGACAGCAAATGTTCCTTTTGTTCCATAAAGATTATTTTTATACCCAAAATACCTCCGTTTGTTGGTCACGTTATGTTGAGAAATCCACCGGGAATAGCGGTCACGACAACGGCGAAAAAAAATCCAAATTATATCCATAATATCGACAGAAACATGGCAAACGTTTTTTATAATCAATCCTCAAGGTGTTTTTCAAATATCTATTTGATAATTTATCAACCGGGACAATTGGCTTTTCAGTAGGAGCGAGAGGAAAAATGACTACCTCTGTCTTTTACGCAATAATCACTCTGAGAGCCCTCAGCTGGCCACTTACGCAATGTAGTCGTTTACGCTCATTCTTCAGCATAAAGGCGTGAAACTACGTCTAATGGCTGTAGACACCTTAGGGAATACGTAGAAAAAGGAATCTGGTTGATATCCCTTTCAATGGCCAATAGGGATGCATAGAAACACAACGGTTTCAAAATAAGAGGCACTTCCTGATTGGTTTCAGGGTTTCGCCTGCAATATCAGTTATGTTATACTCACAAACAATATTTTGACAGTTTTCTATCCTAAGCTGTCAATTATATGCATATTCTAGCATCTAGTCCTGAGAAATAGGCCGTTTACTTTGGGAACGTTATTTTTCCAAAAATAAAAATAGTGCCCCCTAGTTTCAAGAGGTTAACGCTTTTTTGGTTACTACAGGATTCCATATGTGTTATTTCATAGTTTTGATGTCTTCACTATTATTCTACAATGTAGAAAAGTGTAAAAATAAAGAAAAACCCTTGAATGAGTAGGTGTGGCCAAACTTTTGACTGGTACTGTATATGTTTTTGCTGTTTGTTCTTTGTTCTTTGTTATAGAGCCAAAAAGATTGGAGAAGTAGTATATCCATACATTTCCAGACACAAATCTTTGTGTTGTTGTTGGTTTAGTGTGTCCCCATTTTCCTAGAAGTGGTTAGATTCTATGGATTCTTCAGTTCCATTGAGCTGATTTCTGATATGCTGTACCTTATATTTATTTCTGTATTGGTATTCTGGGTCTCTATGTTCTTGGTTGTATAGGTTTCTCAGTTTCTTTCTTCGATCTTTGCATTCTTCATCAAACCATTTGTCATTGTTGTTAATTTTCTTAGGTTGTCTGCGTGAAATGTTTTGATTTGATTGGGAAGCTGAGATGTCAAATACAGTGCATTTGGAAAATAAGGTATTTCAGTTTTGTCAAAATGTCTTAAAACCTGTTTTCTGTTTATACTGTTTAGGTTTTCTACTGCCAAGTTTCTACCTTCGCTATTACAGTGAAACATTTTGTCCAGGAAGTTGTATAAAAAGGACAGGATTTGTTGTTGCCTAATTTTTTCGTAGGTTTCTACACTACTTTCCTTCCATCTATAGCATTTCTTAACATTATGCATTTCCTTTGGCTTTGATGCCTCATGATTGAATATTGCTCTGTTCAAGTAGACTGTGATTTTGCTGTGATCTGATAGGAGTGTCAGTGGGCTGACTGTGAACACTGAGAGACTCTGGGTTGAGGTCAGTGATAAAGTAATCTACAGTAGTGCTGCCAAAGGATGAGCTATAGGTGTACCTACTGTAAGTCCCCTCGAAGCCTACCTTTGGCTACGTACAGACCCAGCATGTGACTGAGCTGCAGGAGTTGTGACCTGTTTTTGTTGGTTGTGTCTTGGGGGGCATATTTGGGACAGAATGCTGTCACCTCCAGGTAGGTGTTTGTCCCCCTGTTTGCTGAGAGCGTCAGGTTTTTGTCCAGTTCTGGCATTTAGGTTGCCACAGACGAGTACATGTCCCTGGGCCTAGGATGGAGAAGCTGTCATCGTTAAAGTATGGGGATTCTATTGGAGGGAGAGATATGTAGCGCACACAAGGAAATTTTTCTCTTATGTAAAATGTTCCTGTTTTGACTAATTTAATAGAGAGGGTTAGGTCTGCTCTATATCAAATTAGCATACCCCCAGAGTCTCTTCCCTTTTTTCACACCTGGTAGTATGGTGGATGGGACTACTAGCTCTCTGTAACCTAGAGGGCAACCGGTGGGTCTGTCTCCTCTGTACCATGTTTCTTGTAGGATGACAATGTCTGTATTTCCAATTTATGTGAGGAAGTCTGGGTTCCTGCTGTTTAGGCCAAAGACAGGTGACCTCTGACCTTGTATATTCCAGGATGAGATAGTAAAAGCTTTGTGTTCAATCAACCATGTGGTTGTATGCTTCTAAAAACCAATGAGGAGATGGGAGCGGCGGGACTTGCAGTGCATTAAGCTTCAAAAATAGTTATATTTTAGCGTCTGGCTACACAGTCTCGTTAACATGTATGTGTACATTTATTTTGCAACGCTCAGTCATGCAATGCAGCAGTGTGTTCAGAATGTAACTGTGCTGTTAGCAACAATTAAATTGTTTTTTTGCTGACATTTTACTGATGCAGGTCATATTCAACGGCTGTTACGCGTTTGCAAATTCCTCAGTTAATCTGCACTCTGGCACACAGTCTAGAATGCTCTGAAATCGTATAATTTACAAATGCACCCAATTAATAATATTGTAGCGACCTGCTTGGACAGTTATGTGCTTGTGTTCTGATGTTATTTTGTTGTGTGGTGATTAGGACACGTTTATCACTTTGCTCTGTATTTCACAGAGAGCTTGATCCTATGTCCTGGACATTCATTTAATCATGATCTATTTAGGTCATTACAATATCATCTCTAATGGTTGCCTTTTTGGTTTGTACAACAGATACATTCCTGAGGTGATTCCATCTGAAAGTGAATAACCCCCAACTGTATTTCATTGGAAACAAGACGTTATTGTTTACTTTCTCTGTGTGGTCATCTGACTAGCCCGGCCTTTTTCTGTTGGGGTCTGTCTCAAAAGTAAAGCGATCCCTACCCTGAAATACACTGGTACAGGTTGTGCTCACCTGGATGCTACAACAGGGACTTTTTGTGACGAATGGAGTCACCTCAATGACAGGAGAGTTGTTCAAAACAACTGGGAAGTCGGAAAAATACGAGGTCAAATCGTGATGTCAGTGACCTTGCTGTCGGAAAATGTCGGAGCTCTAGAAAGAGGAATGAGTTCCCGAGTTAGAATTCTGAGTTGGATGATCATTCAAATTGTTTTTACCCAGTTGGAGATCATTTTTTCCCAGTTCCAAATTCCCAGTCGTTTCAAACAAGGCAACAAGGCAAGAGTCTAAAGGTTGAAATTACGCAAGCCAGTAGACTATTTGTCATCTTATCAGACACTCTAGTCAGTAGTCAGTCACACAACTGTAGCATTAGCCAACTAGACTGACCCGTTTAAAAAAATAAAACATACCAAATTGAAAGACAGATTAGAGAAGGGGATTATCTGAAACAGTGGTAATTTAACAGTAGCCTAACATATTACACCATAGAGCTAAAACAATTCACATGTTCACTGAAATCTGAGGACTGTTTTGCTTTCTTTTTTTGTAACCTGACAGAGCTTGTCTAACCAGATCTGAGCTGGTGTCTCTGAAGTTGTGAACAAGCAGCAACCTGTAGACAAGAGATCGCCCCGGGGTTAAGATGTTGGTGCACTGAGGCAGACATGATGATTTCATATAGATTAATGGCTGAAAACGTAGACGCTAAAAGCACAGTGTTGAACTCATGGAAAGTTACTCATTGACTGAGTCGAGAGGCAGAGAGAGAAGGCGGCTGGTTAGTGGGTGTTATCACAGGCATGACCAGGATCATGTCCAGTGAATTGGAAAGCAAACAGTTTAATGGATATTATTTCTGTTGTGTCTAGATAATATAGATAACTATGTTACTGTGTATCTTATTATTGATGTGCCTATTTTCAATCTGTTCATTTTGTTCAACATTATTCACAGATTAAAATAGTACATTTGCCTCTGTAGTTGTATGCCCACATACAGTGCATGCCTGCATAAGTCATTTGAGTTGTTCATCCTCTTCCAATCCACGTGCTTCTTCATAGTGAATGAGATCCATTTTGGGAGCTGGTTACATGATTAAATAAATATTTGTTCTTATTTTTTCACCCCTTAAAGTGCTGAGAACCTAAATGTTCACCCACCCCACCTGCTGGAGGTCATGAGACTTTGTTCAGGTTGTGTACCTGTAGCACTTTGTCTGGCCAGGAGGTGGCTCTGTTACCCTGTCTTTATGATGTGTTGTCCATCATGTTTACACGTGTGTTAATTGTGATGTAGATTTTTAGAGGACAAAGAGAATATTAGCATAGTGGTACATTTGTTATGGTTCACAAGCTCCTCAATTACAGCCTTCTACTGAAGCTACAGCTGTTTGTTTGTTTTAGTCCCTATAATAAAGCTAAAGGTGATGGCTACTGAACAATCAATTCAACACAAATCAGATTTGTCTGATTTGAAATGGGGAAGGCATGTTTCTGGTTTGATAAAGCAGAATCATTCAGACAAAAACAGCTCTTTATTCTGGTGCCAAATTGGAGGTGCTGTGTGTTGTGTCCATGATGCTGGCATGAGACGAAACACTAGAACATGCTGGTACATGTCACGTATTAACGACCATTGTTAAATTGCACTGAAATAGATACAGAAGCAGGCTGCACTGAATCAACATACGTTGTTTTAGAGGACAAAGATGTTGGATTAAGGACATTTTATACCTGAAAAACACATATCTGTGGACTATCAGCGGGCCTAATTAGTAATTGAGCCTCTTTCAAGATATGTTGCTGCCATATAATCATTGAGCAGCAGTGGATCTCTGCATATAAAAGTCCATGTATTTTGGTATTAGACTTGAGCAAATTTGTAAAATGAGGACTGTTCAGAAATACCCTCCTGAAGTAATTCCCTTTATATGGGCCAACTCATGGCGGTTGATGAATGACACTGCAACTGCTGTGTGGCAATGGGGAAAACACTCAATGGTCAGTTTCCAATGGGGCCATAATAACCCTGATGGGGAGTAGTAGGTCATAAATATTGTCGTGGCTTCATGGTCAGGATGAGCAGAGATCACAAACGGCAGGGTGTAGTAGGGAGGCCTAACAGAGGAGGCCAGAGAGACATAATCACTCGCTGCTTGTCAAGGGATCATAAATTCACAGCACCACTCCATAATAGGACAAAGGCCTCATTTATATACTGCTTCTCAGTCCCGGTCCTAAGCGGGATTTGTCTCACGGGAAAAAAAACATTTCAGTGGACCTCTTAACAGTGGAGAGACACATTTGAAGTGTTAAAGCTAATTTCCTGCAATTCTACATATTTTTGCCATGACATGCCATTTTGGTCTTAATTTAAGGTTCGGGTTAAGCATAATGTTAGCAGTGTGGTTAAGGTTTAAGTTAGGATTAGGTTTCAAAATTGAATAAGATAAATTGTAGAAATGGGCAGGTTTAGCCATAATTGTGACTTTGTGGCTGGATTCAAGTTGAATGTAAATGCAGATCTTTGTAGGGTGGTTAATGGAGATATTTGGAGAGGTTCGGTGAGATTTTGTTTACACACAAAGCTTCTCTTTCTCACCCTCACATAACCTGTAGCCTTGTCCCAGATGTGTGTGCTGTCTTGTCAACTCTTATGGACAGGTGTGACAATTTATCACATATTCAGAATTACCTTTATTCGCCAAATACATTTATACATACTCAGAATTTTACTTGGTGATATGGCGCTGGTATCGATAGTCAACGCTTAGAGACAGAACACAGACAGTAGAGTTTACAAAGTTTACATACTGTAATACATTATATACAACTTGGCAGAGTGAGCATAGAGCTATAGAGAATGGGCAGGGGATAGACAAACAGTAGGTATACAGTTGATCTACAATGGATGTACAAATGTACTGAATCAGTATGAATATATCTAAATGCAGAGAGATGAACAGAGTGCAAATGTATAGTATAGTGCAGTTATTTTGTGTGCAGTTCAGAGATGGCTTAATGTGTTGTGCAGCAGAGAGTACATAGTCCTTTACTCTCTACCGGCCAGTTGGTGAGGGCCACAGCCTGGGGAAAGAAACTGTTCAAGTAGCGGGAGGTTTTGGTCCTGAACTGCCTGCCAGAGGATCATTTTTAGAAGAGGGGTTGACCTGGGATGGAGGGGTCAAATAGCCCTTACACAGCCTGTAGGTGTGTTTTGGGTCATTGTCTTGTAGAAAAACAAATGATAGTCCCACTAAGTGCAAACCAGATGGGATGGCGTAACGCTGCAGAATGCTGTGGTCGCCATGCTGGTTAAGTGTGCCTTGAATTCTAAATACATCACAGACAGTGTCATCAGCAAAGCACCATCACACCTCCTCCTCCATGCTTCATGGTGGGAACCACACATGCAGAGATCATCCGTTCACCTACTCTGCGTCTCACAAAGACACAGCGACACAACATACTTGGATACATATCCCGAAAGAAATACATGATCTCACTCCAATACATTTTTATAGAAAGTTAGCAAAAATAGATAAGATCTTGCTACCATGGAAAGGAAAATAGTTGTCTATTTGTGGAAAAATTACCCTGATTAACTCTTTAGTCATATCGCAGTTAACATATTTCCGCTTGGTCATGCCAAACCTAGCAAACAGTTATTTAAATTATATGAGAAAAAAAAAAATTTTTTTATTTGGAACGGCAAGACAGACAAAATTAAACAGGCCTATTTATATAATGTGAATATGAATTCGGAGGGCAGAAATTATTCAATTTCAAAGCATTAGACCTCTCACTTCAGTCATACAAAAGTTATACTTAAATCCAAATGGGTTATTTTGCTAATTAATAAGAATGTCTCACCCCATGTTCAAGAATGACCTTTTTCCCTTTATTCAGATTACAACCTCGCACTTTCAGATATTTGAAAAGGAAATAATCTCCCAAATATTGCTATTTTTAAAACAAGCCATAGAATGTTGGTTGCAATTTCAATTTAGTCCACCAGAAAAAGACATAACAAATAATACAACAAATATTGTGGTTAAACTCAAATATACTAATAGATTTTTTTTTAAACAATTTTTTGAATTTAAAAAAAAAAAAGGTATTATCTTTGTAAATTATATCATAAATAGGACTGATAGAGTTATGTCACGCATGCAGCTAACAGAAATGTATGGTAATGTCTACCTAAAATTGCAACCAACTATTGCAGCATTACCGGAAAAATGGAAGAGGAAAGTGAAAGTGGGAAAAAGTAGGGAACTTGGTTGTTGGCCCTGCATTAAAGACCATAATTGGTTAAAGAAAATTGTGATGAATAAAAAAGTATACCAGTTTCATTTAAAGACCAACAAATTGACAGCTGTGCCATTGACAGCTGTGCAATTGACAGTTGTGCAAAATAGTTGGGAAGAGATGTTTGACGTACCGATTCCATGGCACATGGTTTATGAACTAATAGGCAAAATGACGCCAGATTCAAAACTTAGAATTTTCCAATTTCAATTATTATACAAAATTCTTGAAACCAATAGAATGTTATATATATGGGGGATACATCCTTCCCAGCTCTGCAGATTTTGCTGCGAAGAGACAGAATCATTACATCATTTGTTTTGGTACTGTCCATATGTTTATTTATTTATTTCACCTTTATTTAAGCAGGTAGGCCAGTTGAGAACAATTTCTCATTTACAACTGTGACCTGTCCAAGATAAAGCAAAGCAGTGTGACACAAACAACACAGAGTTACACATGGAATAAACAAATGTACAGTCAATAACACAATATAAAATTATATATACAGTGTGCAAATGAGGTAAGATAAGGGAGGTAAGGCAATAAATAGGCCATATTGGTAAAATAATTAGAATTTATCAATTAAACACTGGAGTGATAGACATGCAGAAGATGAATGTGCAAGTAGTGATACTGGGGTGCAAAGGAGCAAAAAAACAAAAAGCAATATGAGGATGAGGTAGTTGGGTGGGCTGTTTACAGATTGGCTATGTACAGGAGCAATGATCTGTAAGCTATGACAGCTGATGCTTAAAGTTAGTGAGGGAGATATGAGTCTCCAGCTTCAGTGATTTTTGCATGCTACGGGTGGGTGCTGCTATGGTTACCAGTGAGTTGAGATAAGGCGGGGCTTTACCTAGCAAAGACGTATAGATGACTTGGAGCCAGTAGGTTTGGCGACGAATATAAAGCGAGGGCCAGCCAACGAGAGCATACAGGTCGCAGTGGTGGGTAGTATATGGGGCTTTGGTAACAAACGGATGGCACTGTGATAGACTGCATCCAATTTGCTGAGTAGAGTGTTGGAGGCTATTTTGTAAATGGCATCGACAAAGTCGAGGATCAGTAGGATAGTCAGTTTTACGAGGGTATGTTTGACAGCTTGTTTTTTGGTGGCTTGTTTTTGATCACAGGTCCAGGAATGGCTGAAGAAATGCAACATTTACCTGGAGCTAACTCTGCAGATAGCACTACTGTCAATCGATCAATAATATAATAATACTTTAAGCAAAAATGTTTATTTTAATTTACAATCTGTATAAATTATGAGAATAGAAAGGTTCAGAACTTTTGTGAAACATTCAGTTTCAATAGAAATTCAATATTCAATATGGATGGTGTTAAGAGAGAGATGGGAGGGGTTGGACGGAGCTGAAGGTTAGGAATAATAACTAATAACAACAAGCTAACTAATGTACTGTGTCTGTAAAACGTATATAGATTCAAAACGTCTGTGAAAGAAATAGATGGGAGAGATTAAGGTTAGAGGAAGGACAGGACTTAAAACAAATTATAACTATTGTAAAATAAACTGCGCCCGTAAAATGTATATAGTGTGAATAAGCTGGAAGTAGAAGCCTACGCTTTGTTGTTCACTAGTTTACTCCAATTAGGGGAGGGGTGGTAGGGTTAGCAAGTAATAAAGGAAAATATATATATACTGTATATATATTGAAGGGGTTGTGCAGGCTGAAATTGGGGTTAAGAGTTACCCTTTAATGACCATTTTTTGGAATGAAAAACGATTTTATTTATAGGTCAAATTTCATGGAAATCTGGAAAAACTGGAACGTTTCTTTAAAAGTTGACTTTGGGCCAAAATGCAAAAAGAACAGATTTAAACTGTATAACTAACTGATCAATGCAAGCATCAAAGGAGGTCATTTAATGCATAAAAAAACGGATGAATAAGATCTAATCAAATTTTATTTGTCACATACACATGGTTAGCAGATGTTAATGCGTGTGTAGCGAAATGCTTGTGCTTCTAGTTCCGACCATGCTGTAATATCTAACAAGTAATCTAACCTAACAATTTCACAACAACTACCTTATACACACAAGTGTAAAGGAATGAATAAGAATATGTACATACAAATATATGAATGAGTAATGGCCGAACATCATAGGCAAGATGCAGGAGTAGATGGTATAGAGTACAGTATATACATATGAGATGAGTAATGTAGGGTATGTAAACATTAGTGGCATTGTTTAAAGTGGCTAGTGATACATTTATTACATCAATTTTTCCATTATTTAAGTGGCTAGAGTTGAGTCAGTATGTTGGCAGCAGCCACTCAGTTATGGCTGTTTAACAGTCAGATGGCCTTGAGATAGAAGCTGTTTTTCAGTCTCTCGGTCCCAGCTTTGATGCACCTGTACTGAACTCGCCTTCTGGATGATAGCGGGGTGAACAGGCAGTGGCTCGGGTGGTTGTTGTCCTTGATGATCTTTTGGCCTTCCTGTGACATCGTTTGGGGTAGGTGTCCTGGAGGGCAGGTAGTTTGCCCCCGGTGATGAGTTGTGCAGACCTCACTACCCTCTGGAGAGCCTTACGGTTATGGGCGGAGCAGTTGCCGTACCAGGCGGTGATACAGCCCGACATGATGCTCTCGATTGTGCATCTGTAAAAGATACTTGGCAACATAAGTTACATTTCTTACCGATCTCTACAGCTTCAGTCCAAAAACAAATCCTTAGAAACTATATCAACACATACTGGACGAATTACTGGCTAGCTACAAGTGGCTATATAGCTTTGCTAATGAACTAGCTACATCGGTCGAAGCGCGCATGACCACAATGACACATCGACCAAATGCACACACAAAAGGAGGAGCCAAATTCGACCGTTTAAGCTAATTTCCTGCAATTCTGCACATTTTGCCATTGCTTATTATAATGAAGGTTATATACAAATGTAAAAAAATATGACGTGTTAATTAATATGCTATCTGGGGAGCCCAGATGAATCAACCTGTTCTAAATATTGGGGAGGACTAGGACTGTTGCGGTGACTGTATTCCTGCCACACCGGCAGTTATTAGTCATGACCACAGTCAAATTCCATGTGACTGTTTAGTCATGGTAACTATGCTCCTCCAAGCTCTGATGCTGCTGATGGTCATTAGTAGCCTGCCAAACTTGCTAACTGCCTGGTACTCAGCAATCTATTGTCCCTCAAATCACTCTGACATCAATGCAAATGTATTTGAAAATCAAATCAAACACTTCATGAGAGCCCATGAGCTCATGTTGCCCAACATTTCTATAGGCTATACAATTGCGTGAGAAAACAGAGTTTTGATGGCATCTATTAAAAAGAAGAGGATCCCATCAGCTTTCTATAAGCTAGGGCTACTAAATTTATTTCTCAACTTTCTTAATATTAAGCGCATTACTTCTCTTTAC
This sequence comes from Oncorhynchus clarkii lewisi, assembly GCF_045791955.1. Taxonomy (NCBI): domain Eukaryota; kingdom Metazoa; phylum Chordata; class Actinopteri; order Salmoniformes; family Salmonidae; genus Oncorhynchus; species Oncorhynchus clarkii. Next base: position 33,531,676 of record NC_092158.1, read on the forward strand.
AACAGGAATACAGCTTACCTGGCTGGCATGAAAATGATCCACGAGAAAAGCGTCCTCCATTCGCTATTTAAGTGCATAATTTACATATATTTTTCCCCTGCCCGTTTCGAGACAGATGCATGATAATGGTCCATTCTAAATAAATAAAACATTCAGACATAGATTATTTAGTATATGTAAAGACAAGATGAAATCAATAATAGTCTGATGGGTGACAATATTAGCCTATCACTTGTGAATTATATATAATAACTTGTGAATGATTCCCAGCTTATGTACAGTAAGGCAAGAAACAGCACATGCCTTTTTTTGCGAGTTTTTCAAATCATAGTCGCACACCTAATGTAGCCTAGCAGAGGGTTTGTTTCACTAAACTAAAGTGGCCAAATAACTTCTTAAAATTCAGCACATTAATCTCTACCGGTGTAGAGACTAACTGGCATACATAGAAGGTGCGTGAGTTTCAAATTTAGGGAAGAGAATTTTCACTATAAAAATGCAGCTTTATAATAAAGCATTGCATGCATAATCACTTTTGTGGTTACTTTGAGAAAGGTGTTTTCCTGCTAATTGATTGCATTTTGGAACATTCACGCTTACTGTTGTGTGCGCATTGCTGCACTTATAATTATAAGAAATAGCCTAATAGTTTATCAACATTTTAAGCTAAACATTCTGATCTATTGCATCAGCCTCATTGCTTTAAAAAGTTTTTTTTATGCTAGTGGTTATATTAATTTGGGATCTATCGCATCCCACAACTGTCCCAAACTATGTCTGGAAAACGTATTTCTCGCACAGAAGGACAAGTAGACCAATAGAATAGGTCAACTTTTGTAATTTTTTCGGATAGTAGATTGACATAGGCTAGTGCTTTCGCTGTTTGTTAGGCATAATCATCTTGTTCGCTGATGAAAAGTAAATGTGCATTTTTTTTCCAACATCTTCAATATGCCCCTCAGAATTCGATGAGAAGGACGCTCAGTTGCATCCCTGATGTGTCTGTCTTCACTTGTAGACTACTTCGGAGCTGAATTGTGAGAAGGGCCCGATCACATGATAGGCTTTGGCTAATAAGAATTAAGATATCCGAGAGAGCCATGTGAGTGAGAGGTGCTTCGGAGCAAGCAGCCGGGCGAAGGGAATTATAATGATTATATTCAGCCCAAGGGCACAACGGCAAAAGGCAAGGATTATTTTAGGGGCATTGCGGCCACAAAAGGGGGATGCCGGTGGGAAATTTGAGACATTATGAAATGCTTGTCAAATTGTGAATGAGAGACTGATGAAGTGTGTGGAGCCTGCGCAAAAAACATTGCCAAGTTCATGCTTTTCATGCAACTTTTCAAATCATAATTAGTCACATCATGCAGCCTTAGAATGTATTAAAAATCAAAACATTTAGCACAGCCTTTGTATTACAACTAAAGTTGCATAAATATCTCTAAATAGAGCATATAAGAGGACCTGTTTCTTTGTTAACCGCTCAACACAGAATAGCCGCATGTGCACACGCTCCCTCAGAAATCGTTTGGAGAAAATATCCTTTATATTTTATTCAGCTATGTTCAATTGTATTCCTTATACTATAAAATAATATAAAATAATGCCATGGAATTCTAATCATATCTGGTCTGCTAAATGAACTAGTGTAGCCCACAGCCATATGGCATAGCCAGATAAGGGCCTAACATAAGGACAACTCTGTGTATGCTATTGTGTTTTTCAGAATAAAAATGTTTCATATCATGTTTCTTTAGACCTGTCTAAAATAAATAATAGATTTATTGTGATGGTGTAGGCTATATTAAATGGATTTATTAGACTTTTTAAAATGTAGATGTTCCAATGGTCTGTATCAGTGGATTGTAGGCTATGCATTGAAGCCAGGAGATGCTAAATATGTTTATGTTAATTAACAGTCAATTACCATGAGACCGGCAGTAATTTGCTTGACAATCATTGGCTGACAAAATGTCATGACCACCACAGCCCTAAGGGGGACATGTCCCGCCATCCTTGTGGCAATTTCACCTAAGGTGTAAAGAGTGGAGGTGAGAGAAAGAATCCTTGAGAAGCTCTGGTGCTGAGGGACAAAGAACCTAAAAGGTGTTTTCCCAGCTTCACGTGTTGCATCTTGTTGATTAGGCAGTTAGTGAACCACTGGCAGATGGAGCTGGACACATACAGCTGGGAGAGTTTGTCTTGTAGCAGTTCTGGGATGATGGTATTGAAAGCAGAGCAAAGTCCACAAACAATATCCTTGCATCTGTCTTTGGGTTATTGGGGGGGTTGACAAGACAGCACAAAAAAACAATCTGGGACCAGGATGCATCATCTGCAAATGACAGAGTATTTGTAGTGTTTTCAGCCAACCAGTGAGGAGGTCAGGTCCGCTAACCGACAGCGCCAGAAAACTGTCTTTTTGTGATGCAAAGTCCTCCGGCTCTGGGTCCTGTCTCTTTCAAAATGTTTTTTATTTTATTTTACCTTTATTTAACTAGACAAGTCAGTTAAGAACAAATTCTTATTTTCAATGACAGCCTAGGAACAGTGGGTTAACTGCCTGTTCAGGGGCAGAAGGACAGAGTTTTACATTGTCAGCTCGGGGATTCAATCTTGCAACCTTACAGCCCAACACTCTAACCACCAGGCTACTTGCCACCCCACCTGCAAGCTTCAACAGAATATGACAGGTAGACTACATGGCTGATATTGTTACAATTAATGAGCACAGACCAGACACACATGTATGCACATATGGGGAGAGTGTTTTTATTTGATTTTTATTGAACCTTTATTTAACTAGGCAAGTCAGTTAAGAACAAATTCTTATTTACAATGACGGCCTACCCCGGCCTAACCCTAACCCAGACGACGCTGGTCCAATTGTGCGCCGCCCTGTGGGGCTCCCAAGTTGAGCTAAAGGGGTAAGTTGTTTTTAGGAAACCATACCAAATGAATAATGACACAAATATTTAGGAAGAGGTCATCATTTCACGGAGTCTGTCAAGGAAGAAACCACATGGAAAAAGTAGTAAGTTAGGTAAAAAAATATATTTTCACCAAGTCAAATGAATTGTGTTAGAGGATTCATGATGCTTGTATCTAAACCAAAGTATATAATTTTAAGATTGTTCTATAAATTAATTGGGGTTTCTGTAAGCTTCAATGTGATGTCCTAAACCTAGCACGAAAGTGCATCCTTGTCACTGTGTGGGCTAATATAGTCAAAATGTTTGCTTGGGTAAGTTGAGCCAATGGCAATTTGAGCAAATGGAAGTGCTTTTTTCCCAGGTGTTCAGGGGCATAACATACACAACATCCTAAAATATATGTAGATACTGTATCTCCATTCAAAGACTCTTCATTCAAAGTCTCAATAATGGACACTTTCTGACAGTTATGGCTGCTTTGCTTGATATATTGTTGTCTCTAGCTTCTGGCCCTTGTGCTGTTGTCTGTGCCCACTATGATCACTTGGCTACATAGCTGATGCCTGCTGGACTGTCCATTAATCACGGTACTCCATTCTGTTTATTTATGTTTTGTCTGTCGGCCCCAGCCGCGAACTCAGGCTCTGTGTGTAGTTAATCCGACCCTCTCTGCCTAGTCATCGCCATTTTACCTGCTGTTGTTGTGTTAGCTGACTAGCTGTTGTTGTCTCACCTGTTGTTTTAGCAAGCTCCCTCAATCAAGACCTGCGATTACTTTATGCCTTGCTGTATGTCTCTCTCAAATATCAATATGCCTTGTATACTGTTGTTTAGGTTAGTTATCATTGTTTTAGTTTACAATGGAGCCCCTAGTTCCACTCCTCACACCTCTGATACCTCCTTTGTCCTATCTCCCACACATGCGGTGACCTCACCCATTATAACCAGCATGTCCAGAGATACAACCTCTCTTATCATCACCCAGTGCCCGGGCTTACCTCCGCTGTACCCGCACCCCACCATACCCCTGTCTGCACATTATGCCCTGAATATATTCTACCACGCCCATAAATCTGCTCCTTTTATTCCTTGTCCCTAACACTCTAGGCGACCAGTTTTGATAGCCTTTAGCCGCACCCTCATCCTACTCCTCCTCTGTTCCTCGGGTGATGTGGAGGTAAACCCAGGCCCTGCATGTCCCCAGGCACCCTCATTTGTTGACTTCTGTGATCGAAAAAGCCTTGGTTTCATGCATGTCAACATCAGAAGCCTCCTCCCTAAGTTTGCTTTACTCACTGCTTTAGCACACTCTGCCAACCCTGATGTCCTTGCCGTGTCTGAATCCTGGCTTAGGAAGGCCACCAAAAATTCTGAGATTTCCATACCCAACTATAACACTTTCCGTCAAGATAGAACTGCCAAAGGGGGAGGAGTTGCAATCTACTGCAGAGATAGAACTTTGCAGGCTGTCATACTTTCCAGGTCTATGCCCAAACAGTTCGAACTTCTAATTTAAAAAATTAATCTCTCCAGAAATAAGTCTCTCACTGTTGCCGCCTGCTACCGACCCCCCTCAGCTCCCAGCTGTGCCCTGGACACCATCTGTGAATTGATCGCCCCCCATCTAGCTTCAGAGTTTGTTCTGTTAGGTGACCTAAACTGGGATATGCTTAACACCCCGGCAGTCCTACAATCTAAGCTAGATGCCCTCAATCTCACACAAATCATCAAGGAGGTACAACCCTAAATCCGTAAACATGGGCACCCTAATTGACATTATCCTGACCAACTTGCCCTCCAAATACACCTCTGCTGTCTTCAACCAGGATCTCAGCGATCACTGCCTCATTGCCTATATCCGCTATGGGTCCGCGGTCAAACGACCACCCCTCATCACTGTCAAACGCTCCCTAAAACACTTCTGCGAGCAGGCCTTTCTAATTGACCTGGCCCGGGTATCCTGGAAGGATATTGACCTCATCCCGTCAGTTGAGGATGCCTGGTCATTCTTTAAAAGTAACTTCCTCACCATCTTAGACAAGCATGCTCCATTCAAAAAATGCAGAACTAAGAACAGATATAGCCCTTGGTTCACTCCAGACCTGACTGCCCTCGACCAGCACAAAAACATCCTGTGGCAGACTGCAATAGCATCGAATAGTGCCCGCGATATGCAACTGTTCAGGGAAGTCAGGAACCAATACACGCAGTCAGTCAGGAAAGCAAAGGCCAGCTTTTTCAAGCAGAAATTTGCATCCTGTAGCTCTAACTCCAAAAAGTTCTGGGACACTGTAAAGTCCATGGAGAACAAGAGCACCTCCTCCCAGCTGCCCACTGCACTGAGGCCAGGTAACACGGTCACCACCGATAAATCCGTGATAATCGAAAACCTCAACAAGCATTTCTCAACGGCTGGCCATGCCTTCCTCCTGGCTACTCCACCCCCCCCCCCCCCCCCCCCCCCCCCCAACTACTCGCCCACGCCTCCCCAGCTTCTCCTTTACCCAAATCCAGATAGCCGATGTTCTGAAAGAGCTGCAAAACCTGGACCCATACAAATCAGCTGGGCTTGACAATCTGGACCCTCTATTTCTGAAACTGTCTGCCGCCATTGTCGCAACCCCTATCACCAGCCTGTTCAACCTCTCCTTCGTATCATCTGAGATCCCCAAGGATTGAAAAGCTGCCGCGATCATCCCCCTCTTCAAAGGGGGAGACACCCTGGACCCAAACTGTTACATACCTATATCCATCCTGCCCTGCCTATCTAAGGTCTTCGAAAGCCAAGTCAACAAACAGATCACTGACCATCTCGAATCCCACCGTACCTTCTCCGCTGTGCAATCCAGTTTCCGAGCCGGTCACGGGTGCACCTCAGCCACGCTCAAGATACTAAACGATATCATAACCGCCATCGATAAAAGACAGTACTGTGCAGCCGTCTTCATCGACCTGGCCAAGGCTTTCGACTCTGTCAATCACCATATTCTTATCGGCAGACTCAGTAGCCTCGGTTTTTCTAATGACTGCCTTGCCTGGTTCACCAACTACTTTGCAGACAGAGTTCAGTGTGTCAAATCGGAGGGCATGTTGTCCGGTCCTCTGGCAGTCTCTATGGGGGTACTACAGGGTTCAATTCTCGGGCCGACTCTTTTCTCTGTATATATCAATGATGTTGCTCTTGCTGCGGGTGATTCCCTGATCCACCTCTACGCAGACGACACCATTCTGTATACTTCTGGCCCTTCCTTGGACACTGTGCTATTTAACCTCCAAACGAGCTTCAATGCCATACAACACTCCTTCCGTGGCCTCCAACTGCTCTTAAACGCTAGTAAAACCAAATGCATGCTTTTCAACCGCTCGCTGCCTGCACCCGCACGCCCAACTAGCATCACCACCCTGGATGGTTCTGACCTAGAATATGTGGACATCTATAAGTACCTAGGTGTCTGGCTAGACTGCAAACTCTCCTTCCAGACTCATATCAAACATCTCCAATCCAAAATCAAATCTAGAGTTGGCTTTCTATTTCGCAACAAAGCCTCCTTCACTCACGCCGCAAAACTTACCCTAGTAAAACTGACTATCCTACCGATCCTCGACTTCGGCGACGTCATCTACAAAATAGCTTCCAATACTCTACTCAGCAAACTGGATGCAGTTTATCACAGTGCCATTTGTTTTGTTACTAAAGCACCCTATACCACCCACCACTGCGTCCTGTATGCTCTAGTCGGCTGTCCCTCGCTACATGTTCGTCGCCAGACCCATTGGCTCTAGGTCATCTACAAGTCTATGCTAGGTAAAGCTCCGCCTTATCTCAGTTCACTGGTCACGATGGCAACACCCACCCGTAGCACACGCCAGCAGGTGTATCTCACTGATCATCCCTAAAGCCAGAACCTCATTTGGCCACCTTTCCTTCCAGTTCTCTGCTGCCTGCGACTGGAACAAATTGCAAAAATCTCTGAAGTTGGAGACTTTTATCTCCCTCACCAACTTTAAACATCTGCTATCTGAGCAGCTAACCGATCGCTGCAGCTGTACATAAGTCCATCAGTATGTAGCCCACCCAATTTATCTACCTCATCCCCATACTGTTTTTATTTTATTTACTTTTCTGCTCTTTTGCACACCAGTATCTCTACCTGCACATGTTCATCTGATCATTTATTACTCCAGTGTTAATGTGCTAAATTGTAATTATTCACTCCTATGGCCTATTTATTGCCTACCTCCTCATGCCTTTTGCACACAATGTATATAGATTATTTTTTTCTTCTTCTATGTTATTGACTTGTTTAATGTTTACTCCATGTGTAACTCTGTGTTGTTGTCTGTTCACACTGCTATGCTTTATATTGGCCAGGTCGCAGTTGCAAATGAGAACTTGTTCTCAACTAGCCTACCTGGTTAAATAAAGGTGAAATAAAAAAATGTTTACCCAGTTTTGTGCTGCTACTATGTTGTGTTGCTACCATGCTGTGTTGTCATGTGTTTCTGCCATGCTATGTTGTCTTAGGTCTCGCTTTATGTAGTGTTGTCTCTCTTGTCATTATGTGTGATTTGTCCTATATTTTTATTTTATTTATTTTTAATCCCAGCCCCCGTCCCCGCAGGCCTTTTAGTAGGCGGTCATTGTAAATAAGAATTTGTTAACTGACTTGCCTAGTTAAATGAAGGTTAAATAAATAAATAAAACATCTTTGTTAGAAATAATACTATATTTCAATGGAAATGGAGTGATGCTGAATGTAAAAATTATTATTTTACCACACTACAGTATAATTCTAGCATGGAATAGGTGTCATTGTTCGAAAGGAGTTCTTCTGTATCCTTGTTGACATTAATGGGAATCCACCATAGTTCTTTTCATGAAAGGAATCCCCACGTGTGACTTCATGTGAAACGAAAATGAAAGGGGTGTTGGACAGTCCGGTCGTTGATAGATCAGTTTCTCTTCTCATATTTCGCTCGCTTCGTTATTAAAATCTGAATACCAAATTATAGTGTAAACATTTCCCCTATGTAATCATATTAGGTCATACATGTAGCTATTATTCTATTGTTCGAACAATTTTCCTCTATTCTGTTGACGATTGTTAAATATACCAAGTCTAAAGGGGTTTAATCAAGCGGAATGCATTTGAAAAGGCTAATATAGAGCTCGAATAATGATGATCCTAGATCATACATCGACATAAAATTGTTTCTTTATTTCAAAAGTGTGTAATGTATTATATATGCAGAACGATTTGCATTTAATCTGTATTGATATAATAACACACCCGCTGATGTATAAGTAGTTCGTTCCGAAAATGTGGGGGGTTTCCCCTCCACTGAAAGTAATGTGCTGTTCTGCGAGCTACCATCAACAACACTTTACTGCCCTACAGGCGCTCAAGGACTGAGGTAAAGGGAAACCAGATACCCGCGAATTCCCCTGAAGATTTGACAAAGGATTACAAGGTAAATGGCCGTTAAACAGAATAAATAGCTAGCTACATTGTATTACATTGCCATGTTTAATCGCTACTATAATTTTGTTTGGCTCCTGCTGGACATTATTGAACTTGACGACCAGATAATGGGTCACGATTCAGTTAACGTTATCTATGTTGGCTAGCACGGCTAGTCAGTACTGGCAGCAGTGTCATAACAAGGTTTTGCTAGCAGCAACCTAAGTCGTCTACAGTAGCTAGCTGGTTAGCCATTCACTCAGCTAACTATGTAACTAGTTCAATGTGTATCTAGCTAGCACTATAACGGACGCCGCCCGTAATGTGTAGGGCTAGCTAGCTAGATGGTTAGTTTGGGAGCTAGCTAACTCTTGATCAGGACTCCGTTCAATAACAGTACGTTACACATGTCATTGGAAGAAGGGGTCTTTTATAGGGTTAGTGTTCCAACACAGTCATATCATCCACACAGGGCCGGTTCTTGCCTTTCTGCTGCTCTAGGCGATAATATACTAGTAATAGTACAAGCATTTCGCTACACCCGCAATAACATCCGCTAAACACGTGTATGTGACCAATAAGATTTGATTTGCTATAGGTAAAAAATAACTGTTTTCCAGATGTTAGGTTAAATGTTGGTTCTGAATGAAAGGTAAAAAGGTATGTTTAAAATGCACATTTTCCAGGACATTGAAGATGCATCTTTTCAAGATGTTGAAATCGGTTCATATTAGGTTCTGGATGAAAGTTGAAAATACTTATTTTAAGGGGCACTAGAGAGTGTGCTATGGAATAGACGTGTTTTGTTAGAGCTCTGCAAAATTGAAACATACATATTTATCTTAATCTCTCACGGCCTATGATTTCAAATCATTGTCTGACAATATGACTAAAGGAAATGCCACCAAAAAAGGGTGCGTTAAACAAGATAATTTGGACGAGACACAACGAACCGATGTCAACATCGCTGACACACGATGTACGCACACTCAAAAGGTTCTACAGCTGCAACATCGAGAGCATCCTGACCGGTTGCATCACTGCCTGGTACTGCAATTGCTCGGCCTCCGACCGCAAGGCACTTCAGAGGGTAGTGCGTATGGCCCAGTACATCACTGGGGCAAAGCTTTCTGCCATCCAGGACCTCTACATCAGGTGGTGTCAGAGGAAGGCCCTAAAAATTGCCAAAGACCCCAGCCACCCCATTCATACTGTTCTCTCTACCACCGCATGGTAAGCTGTACCGGAGTGCCAAGTCTGGGACAAAAAGGCTTCTCAACAGTTTTTACCCCCAAGCCATAAGACTCCTACCCGGACTATTTGTATTGTGTGCCTCCTCCCAACCCCTCTTTTACGCTGCTGCTACTCTCTGTTTATCTTATATGCATAGTCACATTAACTGTACATTCATGTACATACTACCTCAATTGGCCCGACCAACCAGTGCTCCCGCACATTGGCTAACCGGGCTATCTGCATTGCTAACCAGGTTATCCGCCACCCACCACCCCCTCTTTTTACGTTACTGCTACTCTCTGTTCATCATATATGCATAGCATAACGATACCTACATGTACATACTACCTCAATAAGCCTGACTAACCGGTGTCTGTATATAGCCTTGCTACTCTTATTTTCAAATGTCTTTTTACTGTTGTTTTATTTCTTTACTTATCTACACACACACACACCTTTTTTTTCTTGCACTATTGGTTAGAGCCTGTACGTAAGCATTTCACTGTAAGGTCTACCTACACCTGTTGTATTCGGCGCACGTGACAAATAAACCTTGATTTGAGTTAGCTGAAGATACTTGCGGAGCCAGAGTGTCTTTCTGTCCAGATCTTTGGAGGTGATAAACCAACGGAAAGAGGATAATGAGTTGCACAAGAAATGCAGGGCTGCCAACATCCGATATGGATTCCTCTTCCCAGACCGAGGGATCAACATGCACGTTTGACACCCCAAAAGAGGCTGAACTGTTCTTTTCATTCAAGCTCCCTGGCTGAGTATACAGAACTGCTGTGCCAAATATAGGCCAGGGATGGTTGAATTTCCTGCCGATATCGGTCTTATCCATCAGAAGATCAGAATTTGGAACTTATAATGATGGGTGAGATTGTATTGTTTTATATAGCATTGTTTAGCCACCCACCCACTAACGTGACAGTTAAGTGTTATTTAGTCTTTGTTTACATGCAGAAAATCTATAGATTTAGATTAGGTTTTATGTCTCGTCACCCTAAGCTATGTTAGTTAATCAAGGAGTGCTTCATTTGGGGAAGTCACTCAGTAATGGGATGGGGTCTGTGTTTTATGTTCACTTTTAGTACAGGTGGCATGACAAGATCCCACATGTTTTGGGTTTCATATAACGGCAAGAATTTGCTCTAAAATAAGTAATGCCACATAGTAACCGGGCACAGCCATGCCTTCTTGCCTGTCCTACATTTCCTTATCTCCCAGCCCTTCTAATGTGATTAGCCCCAATGCTCCTCGCTCTTTTCCCCTTGCCCCGCTACAGTTTCTCCCTGCAGGCAGTCACTGAGTCCGAGGTGCTAAAGGAGCTCCTTAAACTTGACCCCAAATTAACATCTGGGTCAGATGGTTTAGATCCTTTAAGGTTACAGCCCCTATCATTGCTGAGCCTATCTCTGACCTTTTTAACCTGTCTTTACTCTCTGGGGAGGTTCCCATTGCTTGGAAGGCAGCCACAGTGCATCCTTTATTTAAAGGCGGAGATCCATCTGATTCTAACTGTTATAGGCCAATTTCTATTTTTTCCCTGTTAATCAAAAGTTTTGGAAAAACCAGCCAGTTGACTACTGAGAAGTTTTCTTGATGTCTCTAGTTTCCGGTCAGGTTATGGATGTGTCACTGCAATCTTAATGGTCCTAAATAATGTCACCATTTCCCTTGATTCTAAGCAATGTTGTGCTGCTATTTTTATTGACTTGACCAAAGCTTTTGATACGGTAGACCGTTCCATTCTTGTGGATCGGCTAACATGCTGACTAGACCGCGCACATACATCTGCATTTTGATTTTGGCCCCCCACACCAGACACAATCAGGACACGCAGGTTGAAATATCAAAACAAACTGAACCAATTATATTGATTTGGGGACCGGTCGATAAGCAACCATTTCTGGCAATTTAGCTAGCTAGCTAGCTTGCTGTTGCTAGTTAATTTGGCCTAGGATATTAACATTGGGTTGTTATTTTACCTGAAATGCACACGGTCCTCTACTCTGACAATTCATCCACAGATAAAAGGGTTAAAGTTTGTTTTCTAGTAATCTCTCCTCCTTCAGGTTTCTTCTTTGGACTTTATATGGTGGTTGGCAACCAACTAGATTCATTTTCTGATCCTTTGATTGGGTGGACAACATGTCAGTTCATGCTGCAAGAGCTCTGATAACTTCAGGAGGACATCTTCCAACCTATCATAATTACTTTGAAAGCCTATGGAAGGGGGTGAGAACCATGAGCCTCCTAGGTTTTGTATTGAAGTCAAAGTACCCAGAGGAAGACAGAAGCTACCTGTCCTCTGGCTACACCATGGTGCTACCCTACAGATTGCTGCTGAGGCTACAGTAGACCTTCATCGCAAAACAGTGTTTTAATGAATTATTTGGTGATGTAAATGTATTAGTATAGTTTTTTTCTAAACAGGACAACTTTAATGGTTCACAATTTATATTTTTCTGAAATTCAGTGAGAAGGATGGTCCTCTTCTAGCCTACCCGCACAACTTACTCTCACTGTATCTGCAATATATGCTGGGGACAATAAAAGGCCACTAAAATGTGCAGTTTTGTCACACTACACAATGCCACAATGTCTCAAGTTAAAGTAGTGTGCGATTGGCATGCTGACTGCAGCAAGGTCCACTGGAGCTGTTGCCAGATAATTTTATGTTAATTTCTCTACCATAAGCCGTCTCTGTTGTTTTTGAGAGTTTGGCAGTACGTCCAACAGGCCTAACAACTGCAGATTACATGTAACCATGCCAACCCAGGACATCCACATTCTGCGTCTTCACCTGTGGCTTCCTCACCAGCCACCCGAACAGCTGATAAAACTGTTTGTTTGCACAAACGGCAAATTTCTGCACAAACTGTCAGAAACCATCTCAGGGAAGCTCATCAGCGTGCTCGTCGTCCTTACCAGGGTCTTGACATGACTGCAGTTAGGCGTCGTAACCGACTTCAGTGGTCAAATGCTCACCTACGCTGGAGAAGTGTGCTCTTGAGGCCCATTGTCGTGCCATTCGTCCACCGCTATCACCTCATGTTTCAGTATAATGCACAGCCACATGTCGCAAAGATCTGTACACAATTCGTTCAAGCTGAAAATGTCCTAGTTCTTCCATGGCCTACATACTCACCAGACATGTCACCCATTGAGCATGTTTGGGATGCTCTGAATCGACATGTACGTCAGCGTGTTCCAGTTCCCGCCAATATCCAGTAACTTTGCACAGCCATTGAGGAGTGGGACAACATTCCACAGGCCACAATCAACAGCCTGATCAACTCTGCACGATGTGTCGCACTACATGAGGCAAATAAATGGTGGTCGCACCAGATACTGATTGGTTTTCTGATCCACGCCCCTATCTTTTCTTTAAGGTATCTGTGACCAACAGACACATATCTGTATTCAAAGACGTGAAATCCATAGATTCATGGATTTATTTAAATGAACTGATTTCCTTATGAACTTTAACTCAGTCAAATCTTTGAAATTGTTGCATGTTGTGTTTTTATTTTTGTTCAGTGTAGAATATTCAGATGAAAATCTGTTGCCAATTGGATGGGAACCTAGCTACTGATACTTGTTTTTTCATGACTCTCTTGCCCCTCTGCAGGAGACATATGGTGAGCAATATGTTTGGAACATTGAATTGCAATAAAATCTGTCGAATCGCAATTGCTTATAGATTCGTAAGGATTGCAATACATATCGTATTGGCAATTAAAGTATCGTGATAATATCGTTTCGTAAGGTCCCTGGCAATTCTCAGTCCTATTACATACACATTTTCACTTTTTACCAGGAGTCGTTTTCAAATGTCAAATGATGCTGATAATATTTAGGAACAGTGTGAAAGAAGAATGGAAACCTAAAATGTGTGCCCCTGCTTATTCATTTTAATCTCATTTTGCAGTTTTGTTCTGTAATCCTTAGATAAACGCAGGGATGACAAGTGTCCTGGAACAGAAATACTAACATTATATGCACATTGTAATGAATAACCCCCTTGGTTATCACATTCTGGAATGGTCACCTTATGTAAGCCGGGGTAAGCTAATTTACCATTTACATGGGTCACCAGACACACTATTTTCTTTCTCTGTGAGAGATCACTGTTGGGTCCTCGTTTACATGCCAGTACTCCTACGACTTTTTCATACGCGTTCTAAAAGTTGTTCCATCCTGTTGTCACCTGAAAATCAGCAAAAATCTCTCCTCTCAAAAAATGTGATTCCTATCTTCTTCAATGTCTTGATATTTCATGAGGCATAATGCTTACAGGGCACTGCCTTGAGCAAACCATAACTCTCGCTACTATCAGCATAGTAATGACATTCTCGTGATGAGCCACTAACGTGAGTGTTATTTTTCCATCTAACTAATACAAGCCAAGACGTTAGTTTGAAAGAGTTCTGTTCAAGAATGAAGGAGGACTCTTGACTTCCAACATTTGTTTTGACATTTAGATGTTGTGCAAGCCCTTCATGCCTCATGTCCTGCCATGTGCTCTTGTCTCTGTTTGTTTTTCAATTTGAGACAGTATGGACAAAGCGGAGCAGTTTGTCAACATCGACCTAAACGACGACAACATCTGCGGTGTCTGCAAGCTGGAGACCGACACGGGGACCATGTCCTTCTGCCATGTCTGCTTTGAGCTCAGCATCGAAGGTGAGCGAGGCGCCAGTCCCCAGGGCTTGTTGAGCAAGTGGGAATGAAGAGCAAACAAAGTGGTCAATATACAGTGGGGTCTGAAATTGACACCCTTGATAATGATGAGCAATATTGACTGTATAAAATAAGTAATTATTTTAATCTATTACAATAGTTTTAGTTTAACAAGTAATTTATTTATTTTTCTCAACTGGTCAAAATTGACACCCCTAAATATTCTTATAAATAAAGTAGTCAAGTTAAGTATTTGGACCCATATTCCTAGCACGCAATGCCTACATGAATCATGAATAAGGATGAGTGAGAAAGTTACTGAGGGGCAAAACTTGAAATAGTTTTGTATTTTTTTTTTTACTGGCTACTTCTGCATTCTTGCAGGGCAGTACTTCAACCACGAGAAACTGTGTGTAGGCCAACTGTCGCACGCATGTTATGAGGCATATTTTGTACGTACGTAGCATTTATAAATGAGGCCCTGGGCGTTTACATTTGAAAACAGGTCTTTGGCCATGCACACCAGTGGTGAGATTTGCATCGAAAGAAGGATGCATAAGCAGGAAAGACCCCATACCTTCTGTAAAATATGGTTGTGGATCTTTGATGCTATGTGGCTATTTTGCTTCCACTGGTTGTTAAAGTCAACAGCATCATAAACTTGACCAAGTACCGAGACATTTTTGCCAAAAACCTGGTTGGCTCAGTACCAGGAGCCTGAAACTTGGTAACAAGTGGATCTTCCGGCAAGACGATAACCTCAAGCACACATCAAAATCCAGGTTTTTAAAATTTGATTGACCACAAAATCAACATTTTGCAATGGCCGTCTGTCTCCCGACTCAAATCCCATTAAAAACCTGTGGAATGAATTGAAAGGGCAGTCTATAAGCGCACACTAAGGATATCAAGGATCTGAAAAGATTTTGTATGGAGGAATGGTCTAATATCCTTCCCAATGTATTCTCCAATCTCATAAAACATTTGAGAAAAAGGCTCAGTGCTGTTATCCTCGCAGGGTGAGGTATTGTTTATAATAATTTTGACCCTCTATGTTTTTGAGAGAGAAAAAGTATTGTTAAACAAAATCTTACTCTGAGCAATTTCCCAATTTTGTTGCGCATTCAACATACACTATATATAATCAAGTCTGTGGACACCCCTTCAAATTGGTGGAGTTGGCTATTTCAGCTACACCCGTTGCTGACTGGTGTATAAAATCGAGTGCACCGCCATGCAATCTCCATAGACAAACATTGGCATTAGAATCGCCTTTCTGAAGAGCTCCGTGACTTTCAACATGGCACCGTCATAAGATTTGGAGGATGCCAGGGGGAGACTACCTGCCCCAATGCGTAGTGCCAACTGTAAAGTTTGGTGGAGGAGGAATAACGTTCTGAGGCTGTTTTTCATAATTCTAGTGAGGGGGAATCTTAACGGAACAGCAAACTTTGTGGTAACAGTTTGGGGAAGGCCCTTTCCTGTTTCAGCATGACAATTTCCCCCGTCCACAAAGCGAGGTCCATACAGAAATGGTTTATCGAGATGACCTCAACCCCATTGAACACCTTTAGGATGAATTTGAACACTGACTGCGAGCCAGGCCTAATCGCCCAACATCAGTGCTCGACCTCACTAATGCTCTTGTTGTTGAATGGAAGCAAGTGCCCATAGCAATGTCCCATTTAGAGGTCAGCAGATTATGATTTTTCAATGCCGATACTGATTATTGGAGGACCAAAAAAAGCTGATACCAATTAATCGGCTGTTTAAATATATATTTTTTTGATTGATTGTTTTTTTATAAGATAAGTTTAATGCTAGCTGGCAACGTACCTTGGCTCCTTGCTGCACTTGCGTAACAGGTGATCAGTCTGCCACGCAGTTTGTAGAGGCGTCCAAAAATGCTGATTACCGATTGTTGTGAACTTGAAATCGGCCCTAATTAATCGGCCATGCCGATATAGCAGAAAAGGGGAGACCAACTCGATATTAATGCATATGATTTTAGAATGAGATGTTCGATGAGCTGGTGTCCATGTACTCTTGGTCATATAGTGTAGCTCAGTATGTGTATTTTATGTAGTATTTTTTTTGTTGTTGCTCATCTTGATTAAGTGAGACAATAATTTTGGACCTGACTGTATGTGCTTTGCATGCATTGAGCCTTTATCGAATCCCGGAACTGTGGGAAAAGGGAATATATCCTGTTTGTTCCAGGTGGAGTTTTTATTGATTATTCTACTGCAGTAGAGTCCCAGAAAGAGCATGATTGTGGAGTTGAGCATCATGTGCAGATGCCCCAGTCTGTCACAAAGTGTTACCATTGTTGCTCCACTGTGTGTCTGTATCCAGATAAGCCTGTATAGGCTATTGTCGCAGAGATTTTGATACAGCCTGTGCAGCCTCTGGCCATTTAGCAGTAGTTAAGAGGCAGCCAGGGATGGCACATGGGTGTGGGGTGGGGGTGAGGGCAGCAGTAATAATAGTGATATATGGGAGGGATCTGTGACTAGGCCCTGCTTTCTGTTGAATTTCTCCCTGGCCACGCTAGGCTAGATGCCCACTGATCTTCTAGGTTAAATTCCTATCTAGGCTAATGCCCACGGCTCATCTGATTCTGCTTGACTTCATTAAGGTAGACCGGGAGGGAACTGCTCTCTGTCCAAGTTGCTCAGAGTAGAGGAGGCCACGCGTAAGTACAGGGTGTTTCTCAATATGCATACTAGCATGTTCCACACTCATGCTCAGAGTACACTCTCTGAGGAAGTTCTGTTTAGTACGTTCTTGTTAGGACGAGAGTGTGGAGAACGCATAAAACATTACATTTGAGAAGCAGTTAACTTTTGGGTCCTCCTGCCATTCATATTTTTTTTACCAGCCAAAATATTTTTTCCCCTGTTTAGAATTACACCAACAAAACACATAAAACAGATGAGCACGCTTTGTAATGTTTATAAAATAATTATAATACTAGTAAGAAGTAATGTGGTATATTTTAATTACATTTAAAAAAAACTTTTAACCAAAATAACACGAGTCAAACATTTTCACTTGCCCCTTTTAAGGGTGGGAGGTTGTGGTAGCGTGACTCTAGTCATGTTTGTGCCTGTGAGATTGAGTCTGACTTGTAGAAGTGTCTTCTCTTCCATAGCAGTTGAAACTCAAACATAGAAAAACAACCTAACTTGTGAACAAATGAATGTAACTAGCCAAGAAACACAAGGACAAAGTCTCACTTCAGTAGACTTTTGTTTCAAGTAAATTAGACTAACTTTTATGCCTGTGCGCAGCGCTTATGAATATGAATCTTTCACTCAGCTCTTCATGTTCGCACAGTCCCCAGGCAGTGTTTCAGCGCGAGGTGGAATAGGCTATATAGGATTTGTAGTTCTTTGACTTTGTGCGATTTAATTGACCAGCTATGAAACAAAACGACAGAAATACTTTGAAACCAGCTACTTTAGCATTTACTATAAATGTGATCATACTTTTTACTATTTTTATTCACATATGCGAGTGAAATGCTCACACTGTGGAGCCCTACCCGCAGGTGTCGGGTGTTAATTTTAGGCCCTGGTTGGTAGTGATGTTAATCGGTTAGCTGCCAAAAATGCATAAAAAAATGCAAAAATTGTCATCCTTGTTGGTCTATTGGGAAATCAATTGGCACGTGTGTATTTTTGTTGTCGTCGTGCATCTTATTTATCATGTGCAAATCATACAGAGTCAAGTTTGAGGAGTGGAATAGCGTACCACCTGTCAGGCAGCTCGAGAACTCCTCAAAAAGCCTGTAGGCTACTGGAGTGAAACCTGCTGAATGAATGAATTTTTTTAAATGTTCGCGTCAAATTGGCAACCCATCCTTTATGGGATTAATTGACAAATAAACAAACCATTGCAATAATTCAATATGGTTTAAAAATCCAGTCATTGCGCAACAATGCAATCGCGTGTTAACTTTGGTGGCTATGATTTACAAGGAGCTATTTTATTTCTCAATCTCAATTCGTCATTAAAACACGCATACCATTAATCTTTCGGGTACATTGGCTATGTACAGTTCATTTGGAAAGTATTCAGACGCCTTGACATTTGACAAAGTTGTTTTTCCTCAATCTACATACAATACCCCATAATGACGAAGCAAAAACAGTTTTTTAGTAATTGTTGCACATTTATGAAAAATAACTAATTCACATAACTTTTCAGACCCTTTGCTATGAGACTTGAAATTGAGCTCTGGTGCATCCTGTTTCCATTGATCATCCTTGATGTTTCTACAACTTGTTTGGAGTCCACCTGTTGTAAATTCAATTGATTGGACATGATTTGGAAAGGCACACACCTGTCTATATAAGGTCCCACAGTTGACAGTGCATGTCAGAGCAAAAACCGAGCCATGAGGTTGAAGGAATTGTTTGTGGAGTTCCGAGACAGGATTGTGTCGAGGCACAGATCTGAGGAAGGGTACCAAAACATTTCTGCAGCATTGAAGGTCTCCAAGAACACAGTGGCATCCATCGTTCTTAAATGGAAGAAGTTTGAAACCACCAAGACTCTTACTAGAGCTGGCCACCTGGCCAAACTGAACAATCGGGGGAGAAGGGCCTTGGCCAGGGAGGTGGCCAAGAACCCGATTGTTACTGACAGAGCTCCAGAGTTGCTTTGTGAAGATGGGAGAACCTTCCAGGATGACAATCATCTCTGCAGCAGTCCACCTTTATAGTAGGGTGGCTAGATGGAAGCCACTCCTCAGTAAAAGGCACATGACAGCCCTCTTGGGGTTTGCCAAAAGTAACCTAAAGGGCTCTCAAACCATGAGAAACAAGATTCTCGGGACTGATGAAACCAAGATTGAACTTCTTGGCTTGAATGGCATCTGGAGGAAACGTGGCACCATCCATACGGTGAAGTATAATTGTGTCAGATTCATGCTCTGGGGATGTTTTTCAGCGGCAGGTACTGGTAGACTAGTCAGGATCAAGGGAAAGATGACTGGAGCGAAGCACAGAGATCCTTGATGAAAACGTGTTCCAGAGCGCTTAGGACCTCAGACTGGGTCGAAGGTTCTGCTTCCAACAGGACAACGATCCGAAGCACACTACCAAGACAACGCAGGAGTGGCTTCGGGACAAGTCTCAATGTCCTTGAGTGGCCCAGCCAGAGCCCGGACTTGAACCCGATCGAACATCTCTGGAGAGACTTGAAAATAGCTGTGCAGCGAAGCTCCACATCCAACCTGCCCGAGGTTGAGAGGATCTGCAGAGAAGAATGGGAGAAACTCCCCAAATACAGGTGTGCCGAGCTTGTAGTGTCATAGCCAAGAAGACTCCAGGCTGTAATCGTTGCCACAGGTGCTTCAACGAAGTACTGAGTAAAGGATTAGAATTCTTCTGTAATTGTGATATTTCAGTTTTGTATTTTAAGAAATTTGCCAACATTTCTAAACCTGTTTTCTCTTTGTCATTATGGGGTATTGTGTGTGTAGATTGAGATTATTTAATTGAATCAATTTTAGAATAAGACTGTAATGTAACAAAATGCCAAAGTCGAGGGGTCTGAATACTTTCCAAATGCACTGTATAGCCTGCCTACTGTTGACTATCAATGCGTCACCCACCACTTTGCAATGTGCGCTTGATGCAGTATAATGATGCAGTATAATTGTTTGAAACCTGGATGTTTTACTTAACTTCAAATAATGAGGCATGTCTTACCTTGCTTCAAAATTAGCCTTGTGGAAATCAATCCATAGAAAACCAATTATTTTATAAAGAATTCCTCATGCCATTAACAAGCATTTCTCTCTTGTTCTATTGCTTTTCATATCAACATTCTTTCGTTGTCCAGAAGCCAAAGACACAATCTTAGTCATATTAGCAACCCATCATAGTTGTTGCGATTAGATTCCCCCTCTTTCGAAGTTTCTAACTGAGATTTTCATCTGTCACACATGGAACTGCTCGCATTAGGTGCTCTGTTTACAACACATTGAAAATTACATTTTATTAGCTGCTTCATTACAGGAGTTGCATCTTCAATAATAGGCTATATAGCCTTTTGACTAAGACGATCGGCTTGCTATTGTTGCATGTTTCCATTAAGCTCTTAATGACACATTTCTGGTCTGTGTGTGTGTGTGTGTGTGTGTGCATAATATCAGAGTGTAAGAGGCGAAGCGAGAGGTTTCACTCAACAAAATCTGTACAAAATAAACCCAATGCGTTTCTATGGGCTTATTTTGGGACTAAGCTTGTTGCCTGCCTTCCCGCATTGTTAGGTCGGAAACATATAATGACGAGACGCTTCCACAGATCTCTGATAGTATTTTCTGTTGGTCACGTCAACCGTTTGTTGACCGGTTAATAAGGGTCAGTTAGTTGGCAGCAAAATTGACACATTTGCATCCCTGCTAGTTAATAACTTCTTATGGACGGTAGCGTCCCACTTGGCCAACATCCGGTGAAATTGCAGAGCGCGAAATTCAAACTACAGTATTATAAATATTTAACTTTCATAAAATCATAAGTGTAATACATCAAAATAAAGCTTAACTTCTTGTTAATCCAGCCGCGATGTCAGATTTCAAAAAGGCTTTACGGCGAAAGCAAACCATGTGATTATCTGAGGACAGCGCCCCGCACACAAACACATGAAAACATATTTCAACCAGACAGGTGCGACACAAGTCAGAAATAGCGATATAAAAAATGCCTTACCTCTGATCTTCTTCTGTTAGCACTCCAAAAGGTCCCAGTTACATCACAAATGGTCCTTTTGTTCGATAATGTCCTTTATATCCATAAAACTTAGTTTTAGCTGGCGCGCTCCAGTCAATAATCCACCCAGTTTCCCTCCATCAAAATGCATACAAAATGAATCCCAAACGTTACTAAAACTTTTCCAAATAAGTCAAACAACATTTATAATCAAACCTGATGTACCCTAATACGTGAATAAAATATAACATTTAAGACGGAGAATCGTTATTGTCTTTTACCTGAGAAAAATACCAAAGAACGCGCTCTCTTCCACGCGCTTGGAAACACTACAGCTATTTTTTGGGATGGTTTGTCCTCGCGGTTTCGCCTGCCATATCAATTCTGTTATACTCACAGACATAATATTAACAGTTTTGTAAACTTTAGAGTGTTTTCTATCAAAATCTACCAATTATATGCATGTCCTAGCTTCTGGGCCTGAGTAACAGGCTGTTTACTTTGGGCACGCTTTTCATCCGGATGTCAAAATACTGCCCCCTACTCAAGAGAGGTTAAACAGTCAAAAATGACCTAAAACTAATGTTTTGCAAGGTAGATGTCAATTCTACTTAGGTAGCTAGCTACAAATTCTTTGTGGCTAGCCAGTTAGCCCTATTGACTTACAATGGACTTACCATTCACTAAACCTTCTTCCAGCCAGGACAATGGCAATAAAGACAAAACGAGATTATTCATAAAGCAAACGTTTTACTTCATAATTATCAGCTAGATATATATGTGGATCGAGCTGACAAGATAGTTTAACAGGCGAATATGACCTACAACTAATGTTATGCAAGGTTAGATGTAAATTCTTTGTGGGTAGCTAGCTAAGTAACAGGAACGTTAGAAGCTAGCCAGTTTGCCCTATTGACTTACTATGTGCTTATGATTTACGTACACTACAGTCGGTATTGTAGGCAGGTAAACATGCCACCATTAACACAGTATGTATTTATTAACGTATCAAGATAAAATATTGTAGTCAGGCAACATATGAGATGTGAATGCACAACATTTAATTCCGAAATCAGTTTATTTTCTCACGCTACAGCTCAAATAATCAGCAGCATTAATTTCAAGAAAATTTGCATTGCTTTTACGTGGTTGTGTCATATTCCTGTGACTACTTTCCGTTGAAGCTTGCATCTATGCATGCTTCAAAATATGTACAAATGGAGTACACATCCGAGAAGTGCCCTCTGTGCTCTGTTTCTCATACTTTGATTTGGACTCATCCAACCCTCCCATGCTCCAGTTTGCGTGCTTGCAGCACGGTAGTATGCATTTTGAGTAACACCCACAGTATCTCGCTCGCTCGGACTGTACCTCATGGGTGAATTAGCGCTGCTAAATATTCATCAACGCGACACCACATTCTCATCTACTAGGATACATTTGATAGTTCAAGACAGATGATATCTAGGCCTACATGCTTGCACTGTTGTTGGAGGGTAGGTCTATAGGGCTGTTTGTGCGTGTCTAACCACTTTCAACTCCACACCCACAGCTTCCCCCTAACGTAGCACGAAGGATAGATGTTCAGGCTTGTCTGTTTTTAGCTGCTGACACGCACACTCCTTACGTGTAGCTAGAGTCAGACAACACACTGCACCGACATACAACACTAACAAGCTCTCGTCCCCCCACACACACACACACACACACACACACACTGTAGCTAGCAAGAAGACTTGTCAGGGTCCAGTGACAACATACTAAAGAGGCTGATGTTGACAGAGACACTTTCTTTTGTGGTCATTGAGTTATTGACTGTGGAAACCACGCAGACAACAGGGCAGGTCCAGTAGGAGCAGTAGCAGTCTGTTGTTTTGAATAGGTTGGAAGAGGGAACTGTGCAGCCTGTCTGGCCCCTTCAGTGTGAAGAAAGGATATGAAGATCAAGCTCTGTTCTCTCATGTCTGAGTGTGCTTGCTTATGTTTGGTCTTAGAGGTCTACATGACATTTAATGCTCGTGACATTCAGGCCCTACCCTACCCAGTCTGATTGCTTCCTCCAAATTTACGGCCCTGCCCTGCTGAATCAGAAATAACTTCCCCCATATCCATTAGCTGCTTGTCACTGTCTGTCCCCTGCTCCCTGAGCTGCCGCTCTGCGTGTGTGAGTGTCCATAGCAACGGCTCTGCTTTGGGCTTCTCAATGGCAAGACGTGAGAGAGCTGTTAGCTAGCTACTTTTCGTCACTCTAAACTCACAGAACATTTATTTTCTGTGTAAGTCTCTCCTGTCAGCTCAGACAGTGTTCTCAGTTATGATCTTAGTCAGATGTGACTGTACAGATACATTGCACAGCAGGGCAGAAGCAAATGTGTGATCAATTTAGTAATTCTTGAAAATGATATCCAAGAGCGTTTGATGAAAGAACATGCCCTACCTGGCCCTAACCCAATGTCTAGTGTTGGGGGCCGTCCAGCTCAGGTCCGGTAGCAAAGCTCTAGTATGTTTGTGTCCATGTGCTTCTGTCAGTGGCTACAGCAGTAATGGTAGTGGCTATTTATACACTGCTACTTCAGTGCTAGCTAGGTGTTTTTCCTCTCCTCTGTTTCCTCCTGCACCAGCTGTGTGTGGCGATGCTTCATGGAGATTGGTTGCTGCACTGGGGCCCAGAGTATTAACACAGTGCAGACTAGAGGTCGACCGATTATGATTTTTCAACGCCGATACCGATTTAAAAGCCGATACCGATTAATCAGCGTTTTTTTTGTTTGTAATAATGACAATTACAACAATACTGAATGAACACTTATTTTAACTTAATATAATACATCAATAAAATCAATTTAGCCTCAAGTAAATAATGAAACCTGTTCAATTTGGTTTAAATAATGCAAAAGTGTTGGAGAAGAAAGTAAAAGTGCAATATGTGCCATGTAAGAAAGCTAACGTTTAGTTCCATGCTCAGAACATGAGAACATATGAAAGCTGGTGGGTCCTTTTAACATGATTCTTCAGTATTCCCAGGTAAGACGTTTTAGGTTGTAGTTATTATAGGAATTATAGGACTATTTCCCTCTATACCATTTGTATTTCATTAACCTTTGACTATTGGATGTTCTTATAGGCACTTTAGTATTGCCAGTGTAACAGTATAGCTTCCGTCCCTCTCCTCGCTCCTCCCTGGGCTCGAACCCGCAACAAAACGACAATTAGCGCGCGCTAACTAGCTAGCCATTTCACTTCGGTTACACAAGCCTCATCTCGGGAGTTGATCAGCTTGAAGTCATAAACAGCGCAATGCTTGACGCACAACGAAGAGCTGCTGGCAAAACGCACGAAAGTGCTGTTTGAATGAATGTTTACGCACCTGCTTCTGCCTACCACCGCTCAGTCAGATACTTAGATACTTGTATGCTCAGTCAGATTATATGCAACGCAGGACACGCTAGATAATATCTAGTAATATCATCAACCATGTGTAGTTAACTAGTGATTATGATTGATTGTTTTTTATAAGATCAATTTAATGCTAGCTAGTAACTTACCTTGGCTTACTGTATTTGCGTAACAGTCTCCTTGTGGAATGCAATGAGAGAGAGGCAGGTCGTTATTGCGTTGGACTAGTTAACTGTTTGGTTGCAAGAGTGGATCCCCCGAGCTGACAAGGTGAAAATCTGTCGTTCTGCCCCTGAACAAGGCAGTTAACCCACGGTTCCTAGGCCGTCATTGAAAATAAGAATGTGTTCTTAACTGACTTGCCTAGTTAAATAAAGATTTAAAAAAGGTGTAAAAAAAAAAGGCACCCAAAAATACCGATTTCCGATTGTTATGAAAACTTGATATCGGCCCTAATTAATCAGCCATTCCGATTAATCGGTCGACCTCTAGTGCAGACAATGGAACATGACTATTACTGCAGTCCTTCCCTCACACCCCCAACAGTCTTCCAGGTCAGACAAGCTACAGTTTGATGTTCCTCTGTGGGAGAGATGAGGCTGTTTTTATAGTAGTTGTGGTTGGCTATAGCCTAGCCTATGTTTTGTCTCTGTCTAAGCCTTTTTATATTTGAGTTTAGGGGACATTTGAGCCATCTTTTTTGTTTTTAAAGTGTTTTTTTGCACCTCTGAGTGCCATTCACCACAGCAGTGAGTGCTCATCCCTCTATGTAAATGGGATCCTGGGAGCTCTTTCAGAAGAGCACTAAACACATTCAATATCCTTTGAAGATTTAACCAGCTATGAGTCAGAATACATACGTTTCACAGCTGGAGTTTGTTTTTCCCTGTAGCTGACAGGCCTCCGGCTGCTGAGTCAGAGTAGGAGAGCCGACACTCTAACCTGAGCCAACGTCAGAGACGAGAGAGGCTCAGTCGGACTTAATACAGTGGAATGATGGAGCTGATGCTGCCGCTATGTGCTGCTGTTAGGGGTCATTGTGCTGCTCTCTGGTCTAAACGAACTTCTCACCTTGAGGTGTAAACTGCTCTGATTAGCCTATGTTAAAGGCTGATCCCTCTGGTGACCTGGAAGGAGTTATGTGATCCTTCCTTAACCCATACGAAGTCCCATCCAGTTGACCATTTCTTCATAATGATGAATGTCTTAAATGGAGCTGCTAGGGTTGTGCATCTTTCCCCTTCAAGACGATTCGATAGATATCTAGGTACATTGGTTCCGATACGATACAGAAACTATACGTTTTAGTTTGAAGTGATTCAGTGCGATTCAGTTAGATTAGAGGAACGAATTGATGTGATCCGATGCACTAAAATTTGTTCCATAAACACATTCATCTTTCATTCTAAATTAAAATCTACTGCTGATGAAGCTCAGGAGCTGGCCCTCTGAGCTGGCATTTATTTATTTATTTGTTTTTAGATCTATGGTCATGTAGACACCTTAGCTGAGCCATAAGGGAAACTGGGAATCTACCACACCATCAGATAGGGGGAGCAACTTTTGATTTCAAATCACCATCGCCCACTAGCTCCTTTGTCATTTTTAGAGAGTAAAAGTGTTTATATAGCTAGTAATGTATTAATATTTATCTTTAAAAATAAACTATGACATAGCCAATGAGAGTATATACAGTGGGGAGAACAAGTATTTGATACACTGCCGATTTTGCAGGTTTTCCTACTTACAAAGCATGTAGAAGTCTGTCATTTTTATCATAGGTACACTTCAACTGTGAGAGACGGAATCTAAAACAAAAATTCAGAAAATCACATTGTATGATTTTTAAGTAATTAATTTGCATTTTATTGCATGACATAAGTATTTGATACATCAGAAAAGCAGAACTTAATATTTGGTACTGAAACCTTTGCAATTACGGAGATCATACGTTTCCTGTAGTTCTTGACCAGGTTTGCACACACTGCAGCAGGGATTTTGGCCCACTCCTCCATACAGACCTTCTCCAGATCCTTCAGGTTTCGGGACTGTCGCTGGACAATACGGACTTTCAGCTCCCTCCAAAGATTTTCTATTGGGTTCAGGTCTGGAGACTGGCTAGGCCACTCCAGGACCTTGAGATGCTTTTTACGGAGCCACTCCTTAGTTTCCCTGGCTGTGTGTTTCGGGTCGTTGTTATGCTGGAAGACCCAGCCACGACCCATCTTCAATGCTCTTACTGAGGAAAGGAGGTTGTTGGCCAAGATCTTGGGATTCATGGCCCCATCCATCCTCCCCTCAATACGGTGCAGTCGTCCTGTGCCCTTTGCAGAAAAGCATCCCCAAAGAATGATGTTTCCACCTCCATGCTTCACGGTTGGGATGGTGTTCTTGGAGTTGTACTCATATTTCTTCTTCCTCCAAACACGGCGAGTGAGTTTAGACCAAAAAGCTCTATTTTTGTCTCATCAGACCACATGACCTTCTCCCATTCCTCCTCTGGATCATCCAGATGGTCATTGGCAAACTTCAGACGGGCCTGGACTTGCGCTGGCTTGAGCAGGGGGACCTTGCATGCTCTACAGGATTTTAATCCATGACGGCGTAGTGTGTTATTAATGGTTTTCTTTGAGACTGTGGTCCCAGCTCTCTTCAGGCCATTGACCAGGTCCTGCTGTGTAGTTCTGGGCTGATCCCTCACCTTCCTCATGATCATTGATGCCCTACGAGGTGAGATCTTGCATGGAGCCCCAGACCGAGGGTGATTGACCGTCATCTTAAACTTCAACAGTTGTTGCCTTCTCACCAAGCTGCTTGCCTCTTTTCCTGTAGCCCATCCCAGCCTTTTAAAAGACTAATTGATCATTAGAAAACACTTTTGCAATTATGCACAGCTGAAAACTGTTGTCCTGATTTAAAGAAGCAATAAAACTGTCCTTCTTTAGACTAGTTGAGTATCTGGAGCATCCGCATTTGTGGGTTCGATTACAGGCTCAAAATGGCCAGAAACAAAGGACTTTCTTCTGAAACTCGTCAGTCTATTTTTGTTCTGAGAAATGAAGGCTATTTCATGCGGGAAATAGCCAAGAAACTGAAGATCTCGTCCAATGCTGTGTACTACTCCCTTCACAGAACAGCGCAAACTGGCTCTAACCAGAGTAGAAAGAGGAGTGGGAGGCCCCGGTGCACAACTGAGCAAGAGGACAAGTACATTAGTGTCTAGTATGAGAAACAGACTTCTCACAAGTTCCCAATTGGCAGCTTCATTAAATAGTACCCGCAAAACACCAGTCTCAATGTCAACAGTGAAGAGGAGACTCCGGGATGCTGGCCTTCTAGGCAGAGTTGCAAAGAAAAAGCCATATCTCAGACTGGCCAGTAAAAATAAAAGATTAAGATGGGCAAAATAACAGACACTGGACAGAGGAAGATTGTAAAAAAGTGTTATGGACAAATTAATCTGAGGTGTTCGGATCACAAAGAAGAACATTCGTGAGACGCAGAAAAGATGCTGGAGGGGTGCTTGACGCCATCTGTCAGTGCATGGTGGAGGCACTGTGATGGTCTGGTAGTGCTTTGGTGGTGGTTTAAGTGGGATATTTGTACAGGGTAAAAGGGATCTTGAAGAAGGAATGACCCAAAGCACAGCTCCAAACTATGCAATGACTATTTATGGAAGAAGCAGTCAGCTGGTATTCAGTTTGTGCTGGCCACTCCATTATAGTCACCAGATCTCAACCCTATTGAGCTGTTGTGGGAGCAGCTTGACTGTATGGTATGTAAGAAGTGCCCATCAAGCCAATCCAACTTGTGGAAGGTGCTTCAGGAAGCATGGGGTGAAATCTCTTCAGATTACCTCAACAAATTGACAACTAGAATGTCACAGGTCTGTAAGGCTTTAGTTTCTGCAACTAGAGAATTCTTTGATGAAAGCAAATTTTGAAGGACTCAATTATGATTTCAATTAAAAGTCATTATAACCTTGTCAACATCTTGACTATATTTCCTATTCATTTTGCAACTCACGTCATGTGTGCTTTCATGGAAAACAAGGACATTTCTAAGTGACCCCTAACCTTTGAACGGTAGTACACATGCATGTTTGCATACAGATTGTTTCAAGCAAAACTATTCAGGTTCACCCTCAGCGATAATCTAAATGTAATGTAAGCCCTGATCGGCATGTAGCCTTCCTATAATTACGTTGGTTGTCACTCAACAAATAATGCCTAATATTGCGCAAGTCATTTTTATAAGCATTTGACCGCTGTAGGTGATGCGCAGATGTGCCAAATCAGGAATATGCCTCCCTCTCTTTGGTCAAGGTGCGACTCTACGCATAGCACACAGTTTGACTAAGCTACTGATATTGTCTGGGGTTGTTTGACATTCAAAATGAATTGCAGATCAATGACTGTCAACATAATTACATACTTAGCTTGACACTGGAGTGGACGCAGTTGTCACAAAAGATTAGGTATTTCCGGAAGGTAAAATAAGTAATTTGAACAAAATAAATTGTGGAGCAGCGAATTGTAACACAGATTTTCTGACCGACGCATGCAACATTTGGATCGTTTTGGGTCCCAGGGACCAATGCACTCATATCTTAAACATTTGAACCCGGGGACTGATGCATATCGGTGAATCGTTACATCCTTAGGTGCCGTCCATGCTAAAACTTTTGGGCACTAGACCTCTCTCTATAGTTGGAGATTGAGAAACATGCTGTCTTTGCCGTAGCTGTGCCCAGAGCTACTATTCCACCACCCCACTGAGCATGAATGGCTTTCAGGGTATTTATTTTGGGGTGGTAAAGTGTAATCTGTGGCTTTCAGTACTAATTCCAGCTTTGGACCAAATGCCTTTTATGAATTGTGGTAATAGGCCAATGTTTTCGGAATACAGTAGAATATTTAGGCTAATACATTAATAATTTGCACCATATGCTGTTCAGCTCTATCTAGATGGACCTGCCTAAATACACTATCACCAGCGTATATGAATATGAATGCAACTTAAAGGTAATAGATGTCTGCTTAACCCACTATATGAACCTCTTGGGTTAGTTTTTGTTCACCCCAACCAGTTAAAAGCCCCTCTTCTTCCCCATCCACCACTTAGTAGAGCAGCGGCAGGACCAAAGTGTGACTAATTAACTCTGGTGTACTGTACAAATGTGAGCTCTGTCTGTGATCCAGGCTTAGCTCTGCAGCTGTTGACATCTGCGACACTTTCAGCCATGTCAAGTTCTATTTGGACATGATATCACCATGACCCCTGCCCCATTTTTTTACTACCAACCTCCTACCCTGGCCCCAACGACTCCTAAACTGTGTCAATAATCGAATGTCCTTGCCCAATGTAGGCCTACACACACAAAAAGCAGTTCCCTATAGCTAAGGGAGTGTTACTAAGTAGGTTAAACCAACGTCACATCATGATAGAATTCAACTCATTTTGCCAAGAACACTATAAGGAACCGTGAGTTGTTTTCAGAAAACAGAATTTCCGTCACCTTTTGTTCTAAATTGCCTGTTAGTGACATTTACAGTAAACAACTACACGTCTACAGTAGATTTACAATGGTGATATTCTATCGATCCTCTGAAACTAAGCCTGGCCATACCTCTAGAGACATAATCAGAGGTGTGGCCTACTATCTCCAGTCTAGGACAGCATTGATGAATAGTAGAGAAGAGAAAGAACAGGTTCTGATGGAGTGAGCGAGCATGAGCCATGAAAATACAGGCTGTCTGGTCTTAGATTACATATGTTAAGATTAGGCCTACGGTTTCCATGACAGCCCCCACATTCACTGACCCTCCCGGCCTCCAGTCTGGAGAGTTGTGGCAAAGTGTGTTTGCTAAATAGACAGAGCATGATTAGATCAGATGGATAGAGCACGACTACTTTAGCACCGAGGATTAGCGTTTCCGATTGTCGTTAGTTACTACTAACCATGGCATGGTGACGCATCATTCTTCATGTAATGTTTGCCTGCTCTGTATATGCTCCCTTAGCTTTTACTCTGACACCATTCAATTCAAACAGGAGTTACCCTACTCACTGATCGTTTGCGTTTGCCTATCTATGCTCCCTTAGCTTTTACACAGACCGATACCATTCAAACAGTACTCTGACTCTGAGGGCATGGTGGATAGTTCACACAGTGCTTAGATGAGGTTGTTCTGTGGCTGCTCTGTGGCTTTGTTTCTCTGAAGGCCAGGTAAACGGCTTCCACTGGAGATGTGCTAAAGCCAACAAAAGGATGATTCACAGGCCTGTGTTCTGGAGCCTATTTCTCATCAGTGTCGTGCTTATGCCTCTGACGAGTTGACTGCCACTGCCGAAGACATTGACTCACCTCTGAATTGTGTGTGTGATAGAGAGTAGTGCTAGCTAGTAGAGAGTAGTGCTAGCTAGCTGCTAAGCTGCTTAGCACATGGCTGGGAGCTTATCTCCACTCTGTTTGGCTGGTGGTACACTGCTCTGGTTGTCGGCCTGTGTTATTTTGTGATGGGACGAACCAGTCGGTGGTCGAAGCCTGATTATCTGATCGCTTAATACATGGCTTTTGGCTTGGTGGTTTATGAAGCCCCTGGTAACTGGTATGCAGGTTGGACTTTAGGAATGTTCAGTAGCCAGGGACACACACACAGTCCCAGACCAGCTCTCCAAGCCTCTAGAATTTTCTAGCCTCACAGCTTCCTCATGAGACTAATTCACCTCACAGCTGTCTGTTTCAGGGTACACACCAATATTATTGTATAGGCATAATTTGGCTTGTTCTTAGTATAAACATGGTGTGCTTGTGTGCCGGTTGGTTAGCACAAGCAAGTCAGCTGATGATCATGTCTTAAAGCCTACAGCGTTGAACAACTCAATGCTTTTCTGTTTTCTGTGACAGGCAGCCAAGCTGCCCACAGTGTCTGCGTTTTTTAGGGTTGGATGATTATATTGTGAATGGGTATAGATCCACGTACCGGTATGGATTTTTACAATATAATTTTATAACAATATTTTGATAGTGCTAAATTATACTGAACAAAAATATATAAACGCAACATTCAACAATTTTACTGAGTTGCAGTTCATATAAGTAAATCAGTCAATTGAAATAAATAAATTGGGCCCTGATCTAATGGATTTCACATGACTGGGCAGTGGTGCAGCCACCCACTGGAGAGCTAGGCCCAGGCAATCAGAATGAGTTTTTCCCCACAAAAGGGCTTTAGTACAGACAGAAATACTCCTCAGATCCATCAGCTGTCCAGGTGGCTGACCTCAGACAATGCCGCAGGTGAAGAAGCTGGAAGTGGAGGTCATCGGCTGGTTACACGTGGTCTACGGTTGTGAGGCTTGTTGGACGTACTTACAAATTCTCTAAAACTATGTTGGAGGCGGCTTATGGTAAATAAATTAACATTAAATTCTCCGGCAAAGGCTCTGGTGGACATTCCTGCAGTCAGCATGCCAACTGCTGGGGTGGCAGGTATCCTAGTGGTTAGAGAGTTGGGCCAGTAACTGAAAGGTTGCTGGTTTGAATCCCTGAGCTGACAAGGTAAAAATCTGTCTTTCTGCCCCTGAACGAGGCACTGTTCCCCGTAGGCTTTCATTGTAAATAAGAATTTGTTCTTAACTGACTTGCCTAGGTTAAAGGTAAAAAAATATATATATATATGCACATTTTAGTGGCCTCTTCTTGTCCCTAGCGCAAGGTGCACCTGTGTAATAATGATCGTGCTTCTTGATATGCCACACCTGTCAGGTGGATGGATTCTCTTGGCAAAGACAAATTTGTGCATAAAATGAGATAAATTAGCTTTTTGTGCGTATGAAAAATGTATGGGATCTTTTTATTTCAGCTTATGAAACATGGGACCAACACCTTACATTTTGCATCCATATTTTTGTTTAGTATGAATGAAAAGTTCTACAAATTGGACAACTTCGCTGTCAGTTTTGTCCAAGTTTGGTCCGAGTATAAAACTATAAGAATGGAGAAAAAAACATTAATATCACTAATTAATTTGTTGCCATTCTAGGATCATGCACTAATCTTAACATATATTTAAAACTTTTATTATTCAGAAACATAAAATACTGCGCCACCGCCATAAATTAGAAAAATATTGTGATATGATATTTTGGCCATATCACCCAGCCCAAGTGTTTGTTTGAGAGCTGGGCTTGGCTAAAGTTCTTGGCCTCCACTTCCTCTTTTGTCTGGGAAATGGCTTCAGTTAAGTGTCTTCCTGTTGGCCCTGACATGAATGTAAAAGAGCAGGAAATAGCCTTATCACGTTGACATGATTTTAGTTTGAGCTTTCGTTTTTTTCATCCTTTATCTTAAAGCTGAGGCGAATGCTTTCTGATGACTGATATTGACTGAACTTTTGGGGGGTAAGTTTATAGGCCTAGCACATTTAGACTCGCCATTTGGTGGCCACATGCCATTACCTCTTCTCTCTTTCCTGGAGAAGTGTCTGAGGTGAACCTACCTAACGAGCATCCGTCTTACTGCCTTGTACTCAGTCTTGACCTAGACCAATCCCCTAGCTGCAGGTTCCAGCACGTCTGTCTGCGTGATATGTAGGCTGAAGACGAAGCCTGTACAAACATGCTCGCTTGTTTGCTCACTTTCTCTCTCACAACACATGCACAAATGAACACACAACACTGTGTGCGCTCCATTCAGTGTTTACATGATTGCCAGTGTCCCTGGTTTACTTCAAGGTTAGTTTGACTTTGGATGTGGGGTCTGAGGTAAATTCCCCTGCATTTTCTCTGTGTGTTAAATGCGTTAGAGAGAATGGCCTCTTGCAGACCAAATTGAGGAAGTGTTGTTAATCCCAGGTGATCCTTTCCCTCTGGGGAAGCTGGAGGTTCTAATATGACCCAACACTCAGTCTCTGGAGCGCTCACAGTCTCTGGAGCGCTCACAGTCTCTGGAGCGCTCACAGTCTCTCACACCACAGCAGAGCAACTTCTCTCTTAATAGTTACTCAATGAGATTCTTCAGAAGGATTTCAGAAACATCCTTAAACAGGAAGGTCTGCCTAAAACATTTATCTTTGAAAATGATGGTACTTAACTCTGTTCTTTTTACAAATTCGGTTAACCTGAAATGCATTAATGGGCTAGTTTCTTTGAAAAGCTGTTTTAGATATTGAGAAGATGATAGCTAGTCATTTAGGTTAGTCTGTGCTGGCAGGTCACTGCAATCTTTAGATAGTCCCTATTAAAATTGTCAATTCAATCGCTGCTTTCAATGGGTTTATTCCAAAAAGGAAATGTTTGTCAAATGCGGTAAGTCATTACTGTAAGAGCGTTATAGTTTTATGTCCTTCTAGAACAGCATCTAGAGCAGGAAATAATTGAAATCTGCAGTGGCTTGACTTTGAAAAAAGAGCAAAGCCAACAGTACCTTTTTTTACTGTATCATTTCAGTTCTTAGTCCTCTGTTTCCTAGAAATATGTCCCTCAGTTCAATACCTTGAAAAACATATAGTATTTATTGCTAAACAGAACGTGTAGCTAATTGTCTTCTCTGACTGATTGCTATGTGTCTCGCTCTTGCTCTGCTTGCTGCAGGTGTGTCCCATGCGACCCTCCTGCACTCCAAATCCCTACGGGGTCACCGGGAGTGTTTTGAGAAGTACCACCTCATCGCCAACCAGAAGCTGTCCCGCTCCAAGGTCTCCCGCAGTGCCTACGAGGGAATGAAGCTAGCCCTGAGCCAGAAGATCAGCCGTATTGTTCAGTACGCCCAGAACAAAGACTCCGTCAGCTTAGAGGGAGGTCCGGGCCGCCGGGGGGGCAAGCACCAGCTCCTTTGCTACAGCCAGAATGGAGAACGTACACTTCTTCCCCAGTCAGACGCCCAAGTGCCTCGCTATACCCCATGCTGGAACCAGGGGGCGGGGGCAGGAGGGCTGCCGGACTACGCCACAGGCATGCTGGAGTGCCACTCGGCCGAGGGGCTGGGGCTACTGGAGGACGGGCAGGGCCTGGGGGGCCTGTGGGGGTCCACAGGGAGGAGGGGTCTTCATAGCCACAGCCAGTGTTCTGGAGGAGACCACCAGCTGCTGCACTCAAACAATGGCCACAGCAGAGACGAGTGTGAGTTCTTTATACCAACTGTAATGAACACTAACTGGCTTCCTCTATTCCCAACACACCACACTGGCTGTGGTCAGATGTTCTACCCCTCTGTTCTCCAGAAGTGAGCTCTCTGCATACAGAATAAACATTGTATTGATGTAGCCTAAGCATGGGGCTAGAGGAAGCCTCTGGGAACGAGTGCACCATTTTAGGAGGGTAGAGAAGTCAGACTGTAGCCAGTGTTATTTAGCCCAGTCATCACTGGAGAGGCTTCAGGGGATCTGCCTTTCCTGCATACATTCCCTTCATCAGAGACATCTCAAGGCTGGATCAGAAGGTGTCTGCCTATGTGATGAATGGCATTGAGTGGGAGGAGGCGTGTTGAAAAGGGAGGAAACGTGGGAGGGAGACAGATGGGATGCGCCGCGTCCATTTCTCTCCTCCTGATCTGTTCTCTGATCTTTTTTATATGGACTCCCATCTCTTCCATCTCCCCTACTACTCATTAATGGCACACAAGACAATGTAGTGATGCAGGCAAGAGCTCAGTTTTTAGAGCATCCTCCTCACACCTTCCTCCTTGACTACCACTTTCCCCCCTTTCCCCACATCATCACACTCCAGAGAAAAGCTTTCTCTCTCCTACCTCAGTGTCCACGTCCCGTCCCTGTAACAGGGAGAGAGGAGGGATAACTCCCAAGGACGGTGGCTCTTTCATGCCGTTGTTAGAATTCCATTCCTTTAGTAAATGACGACAGTGTAGCTATATGACTCTTCGCTCTGCGTAGTTCGTTGTTGCTATGTGTCAAGTCCCTGAGGTTGTGTTAGTTGTTTAGTTAGAGGACTGTTCTGAACAGGTTTTCTTTACTTTATCACACATGCTGTGTTGCTCTTGTTTTGTGACCCAATCTGTGTTTTATCTTCCAGTGATTAAAATGAGTGTGGATGAACTCCACCAGCTGAATGGCCAGCTCCTGCTACAGATTCAAAGTAAGAAATTCACTAGATGGCTATTAAAGTGTAACTGTGAATTATATATTTGAGTGCATGGGTTTGAAATGTCTCTTGTTTTAAATTACCATAAATGGAAGGAAGTGAATATGTTGCATTATTGTTTTGTAGCGTCTCTTCTGTGCTGGTGTCTTTGTGTCTTTGTGAGGTGGAATTATGTTTTGCTGATACTGTGTTGTCATTGCTGTCTGCCCTCTCTGCTTAATCTGTTTAATTGATTTCCTTGTTTGTCACAAATTGTTGTCTTTGTGTGTGGTCCCTGTTTTGCAATATACTGCTTTGCTCTGTGATCTCTGTCATGCCATCCAGTGTGTGTGTGTGTGTTAACCCTGTGCTATACTGATCTCTGCCTCCCCCTCTACAGAGGTGTTTGAGGAGCTGACGGTGGCTGTACAGGAGAAAGACTCGCTGGCGTCGGAGCTGCACGTTCGTCATATCGCTATCGAGCAGCTCTTCAAGAACTGTGCCAAGCTTCCCTGGCTGCAGATCAGCCGAGCCGGGTCCGGGGTCAAGGCCAGCAGCAATGCCCCCGTGGAGTGAGGGGAGTCTGGGGGTACCTACCTGGCTTGGCTGCCTCTCTCAGGGGGCTGGCTGTCTCACTCCCAGGGCTACAGACACAGGCTGGCCTCTAGCCAGTGCCCTTTGTATTGTGAAAGACTTGCTGCGTGGTGTGGTTTGTCGCAGATGAGTGAGAAATGGACTTGGCCTCCTCTCATCATGCTTAAGGCTTTCTGACTGCAGTACTTGAATAAAGGGCTTGAGGAAAGGCAAGAAAATTGAAGGACCTTGGGAACCATCTACTTCCAAATGGAAACTGTGGGTTTTTGATCCCCTCTGTTGGTGGACCTGTTGCCTATGCAGATAAAGTATTTTTGAAAGAATGTCTATTCAAATGCATTTGATTCAGTGACGTGAGCAAGATCTTGTTTGCATATCTAGCTAAAGTTGTTTTCGTTTCACCAACATTTAATTTTTTGGTTTTCATCTTTTACATTTAGCCTTCTTTTGTTATTTTCATTACACCATTTCCTCGCTCCTCAGCAAATATTTTGTTGACTTATTCTGCAGCTGTGGTAACTGTTTCTAAATGACGAGTGAGATTTTATTTTGTAATCTGTGCAGTGAAACCCACTCCTGAGGTTTGAAGATTATGTTACATCACCCACAATCTAGTTCTAAGTGGAGGTGGGATTTTAGCCGTTTTGGATTAGGGTTGAATTGATATTTTTTGGGTTTTGTATTTTCATTTTTTGTTAGTGGCATGCTGCAAATGCTATTCTCTGATAGTCTTAAGTTCTCTCTCTTTTCAACTGGTAAGGTATTTTATGGCTGTCGAGCACAAGTCATGCCTGTAGTTGAACAAGGGAGTGACATGAAATACATGCTGAAAGCAGAGAAGGCCCGACTCTAAGCGTTATATGGTCCAATCGCCAAACCAAAGTATTTTATTTGCTTCAAGGCAGCAAATGTCAGTATTTATTATTTTACTTGTGGCCTAAAAGTATAGGCCTCGCTAGACCAACTAGAATTGATAGTGAAATGCAGTAGAATACATTGATACCAAATTCATCTGAAATGTGGCTCAATGACAAATGTGTGATTCTATAACATAGGTTTAGCTGTAATGTCCTCTGTTATGAACCGTTCAACACTTCTCCCCTGGTTTCATGGTCTGTTGTGTTGTGTTATGAATGTATGTAATCAATTATTTTAATATTGTTTTTCTCTTCTGGTTTTGGGTTTCAAATGTGATTTGGTTTGTACTTATTTTATTTATAATTTTAGCCAATTATTTTCTGGCCTATGCCTTGTGGAGTTCAAATTTATGGATATGTGAACTCAAACTAGACTGCCGAATCCTGTTTTATCTTAACAGGATGTGTCCAACAATTACCCTTGCCTCCTGCTTTAAGGGCACTGATTGGAAGGAACCAATATAGCTGAAAGAACCCAAATAATGATTTGTTTCACCTATCCAGCCTGGTCAGATCGGTGATTTTGAGAGAGAGAAAAAAAAGTGACAAACAAATGAACTATTCATGAACATTTGGGTAACAGCTGTAGTAAGAACATGATTTCTTTATGTTTAGACACCCTCAAGTGGTGGTTTAAAATTACTGCAGAGGTTCTTACCACTGAAGTGGAGCCTCTTGGGATAGTTCTATAATTGGCCCAACATGAATTTGTATGTTTTGGGAAGAAAGAAACACTTATAATCAGGTTGTGATGTATTTGAACCTCCCAATGTCAGTCACCCTCTTTATAAGAGATAAGATTTGACCCCTTTGGGGTTTACACGAAAGGTTTTAGCTCTGCTTTGTCTCATCCTGGTTTTGTTTGGATTAATAGCTGTGTTCTTCTGAGCATGAGTTACTGATTTCTAGATACACTTAAAATAAGGGCTGTTTCTTGTAGACTTCCCCTGGTGTGACATTTTGATAACCAGGTAAATCTCTCTCGGACAAGGTGACTTATCAATATATTCGGCTCTATTTACTCTGAATCGAAAATGTTAATTTGCATCAAAGTAGACATGCAAAACTACAAATCCCTGCAAGCTCCTGCACGTCATCTCAAGCTGACACGTTTGCTAACATGTATTGTCAGTTTAAAACTTGCTCAAGACAGTTCACAGAATTGTCGATTTTTAAAGAAATGTAGCCAATTTATTAATTACTACATTTAGCTAACATTAGATACTTAATCCAGATTCTTACCTTTGCCTCGATTCTGCAGTCTCACCGAGATCATGCCATTTGTAGTTCTTCATGATAGCCACATTAGCAGCTAATTTAGCATTTCATTTTTGGGGGGTAAATACAGGTGAATATATTGTTAAAAGTTGCCTTGTCCTAGAGAGATTTACATGGTTATAAAAACATCACACCAAGGTAAGCCTGCATGAAACAACCCTTATTTTTAGTGTTTCTAAAAATCCACTACGGGGAAAAATTAATGGTAGAAGTACAATATGAAACATTTCCCTGTTTGACTGCTTGTCTTCATGGGTATTATGACTCATACTGTGGTACTCTATAGTGTACTTATACCAGGGGATGGGGTGCCATTTCAGATTTGTCCACTGAGTGGTTTGTAGGTTTTGTAAAAGTATATGTCTGAACGGTTGCTTCCCTGGTTGGAAAGACCTGTGAGCCACCTGTGTCTGTCTGGGGTAAATGTCCATTAGCTGTGTGTGTATCTGGAAATGTGTACATACATACCCGTTACATTGCTTTCCCCTTTCTGCTAAATTTGACTTGACTCATTATTTACTTGGTCTGATATACATTAAAGGGATAGTTATACCAAATTACAAAATGACATTGCTTTCCTTACCCAGTAATGTATGACAGCAATCCATGTTTTGTTTTTACTTCCCTGTCACTGTTTCCCGCATTTGGCATATTAGTTTTTTTGCGCATCATGTCCAACTCTTTCGATAGTATCTCAAATGTATTGTGAAACTCGGTAACTTTATAGATGATTTGAACATGATGTGCAAAAAATGCTAAAGTCAGTACCAGGACTTGAATGGGATTTGTGCCACAAATGCTCCAACGTTCTTTTGTAAGGTGCCAGGAAAACTTAACCGAAGCATGGATTGTTGTCATACATTGTCCAGTATGTCATTTGGGTGAACTATCCTACATATAGTAATGTGTGAACTATGCCTGTGCTGTGTGGATTTCTTTGTAGAAAATGTTTATTTGTGGAGCTGACTGCCTATATGAATTGTCTAAATTGTTTTGTATTTTTTCCAAAATATTTCAATAAAATATTTTTCATACATTTTCTGTTTGGTGTCATATTGTCTGAATAGATGTAGGCAAGGTATGACAACAATTGAGTTGGCTACGAAACAACTTATGAGATCATGTTATGGAATCTAGTAAATTACCAATTGTCTCTAATCAGAGCCCTCTGGCTGTGTTCGAGACTGATCCAAGACCAGAGCAAATTGAGTCAAGATAGGAGAGGAGGGGGAGGGGGGGAGACAGTCAACAAGACTAAAAAAATGTGAGTCCAAATCAAGACCATGATTGTAATTTTGTCAAATCACCCACAGAGTTCAAAATGTCTAGTATTTCTGTGTTCATATTTCAGAACATTTGGATTATTTAGACATTCGATATTGTGAAAGAATGCATGCTGAGGGAAAATAAGCTACAAATAATTGTTCCCCACTGTGTTTGGGTTAATAATGAGTGCCTTCTACACCTTCAGAGAAGGGCTAGGGATTTATACAATTGTTATTATAATTATAATTACAAAATGATTTTCAATTATGTTCTGATTTAATCTCTTCAGTTTTTTCTGTAAAGGAAAGGGTTGAAGAGAAGAAAAAAATCCAATCAGGATTTTTCTTTGCTGGTCTCTAGCTAGCTAAATCAGCCATTGGCTAGGCCAATAGAAGCTAGATAAAGGCATCTGCCATTCAACTGTATTAGGGAAACATTTTGGATTGACAGTGGAATTAACCAATCACATTATGACTTAATGGATGGGACAGTTTTTACAAAAATGTATGGAAACTGCGGCTTTCTTGAAGGTCAACAGGTCACTGCGCAATAGTGAGCAGTAGTTTCCCACAGTCTAGCTAGCTTTTGTTGTCGGCTAGTTTGCAGCGGCTGCAGCAGGTGTTGTCAAAGAAGATGTTGTTGCTAGTTTGTTAGCTTTTCCCTTTTCAAGAATAACTTTCAACAGCGCATGCTGTTAGCCATCTCTTTGAAAATAACTTGTGTGTGAAACATTGTTGCATTTAATGTGGAACTGACCATTTTAGCAACATGAAATCTTATTTAAAAATGTTCATATACACCCCAGAGAAGAATGACACTTAAAACAGAAAATCTGACAAGCGACCACTTAGATATGGTAATTTTAATAAATTCTTAGAATGTTTGGGAATTGCGTATACTAAGGCATTTCTGAATATTCTGGAGTGGGAAAGCGGTCATGCATTTGGACAGTTAATAGACACTGCAGTAAATAAAACTGAATAAAAACATCTGTCTTGTCAGGACCAGAGTCTACACAGACCAGTGTGCTATAGCCAATCTGAGCTACCGTAGGTAGGCCTTTATTCAAACAAGTAATTTGCCTCACGGGCCTGACATCATTCACTTTGAACCAAACTGTGTGTTTACAGGCAGTTGCAATAGCGCGACTTTAGATCATTAGAACACCTTCACCAAAAGCCACAAAATACACCTGAATGGATTTAATGCAAATATGTAAACAATTTACATATTGGAACTTTACAGTCCTATTGATCAAACAACCATGAAAAGGTAGACTCTCTCTCCCTCAGTTATGCACATCAACAACAACAAGATCAACAACTAATGCTAGCCAGAGTAAGATGAGTTCAAATCTAAACGAAGGAAGATTAGATAAACCCTCTCAAACCTTTTCATCTAGTTGGCCGTCAAAATGCACTGATAAACAAAAAAAGTTAGTCACTCACCCACTCCTCTAATGGAATGACATGACATCCTCCTAGCAGTATGTGGACACCCCTTCAAATTAAGGGATTTGGCTATTTCAGCCACACCCGTTGCTGACAGGTGTATAAAATCGAGCACACCGCCATGCAATCTCCATAGACAAACATTGGCAGTAGAATGGCCCGTACTGAAGAGCTCAGTGACTTTCAACGTGACACCGTCATAGGATGCCACCTTTCCAACAAGTCAGTTAGTCAGATTACTGCCCTGCTAAAGCTGCCCTGGTCAACTGTAAGTGCTGTTATTGTGAAGTGAAAATGTCTAGCAGCAACAACGGCCATAGCAGCTCACAGAAATGGACCGCCGAGTGCTGAAGCGCGTAAAAATCGTCTATGGTCAGTTGCAACACTTACTACCGAGTTCCAAACTGCCTCTGGAAGCAACATCAGCACAAGAACTGTTCGTCAGGAGCTTAATGAAATGGGTTTCCATGGCCGAGTAGCCGCAACACAAGCCTAAGATCACCATGCGCAATGCCAAGTGTCTGCTGGACTGGTATAAAGCTCGCCGCCATTGGATTCTAGAGCAGTGGCAATGTGTTCTCTGGAGTGATGAATCACACTTCACCATCCGTCAGTCCGACGGTCAAATCTGGGTTTGGCAGATGCCAGAAGAACGCTACCTATCCGTATGCATAGTGCCAACTGTAAAGTTTGGTAGAGGAGGAATAATGTTCTGGCGCTGTTTTTCCATGGTTCGGACTAGGCCCCTTAGTACCAGTGAAGGTAAATCTTAACTCTACAGCACACAATGACATTCTAGACGATTCTGTGCTTCCAACTTTGTGGCAACAGTTTGGGGAAGGCCCTATCCTGTTTTAGCATGACAATGCTACTATACACAAAATGAGGTCCATACAGAAATGGTTTGTCGAGATCAGTGTGGAAGAACTTAACTGGCCTGCACAGAGTTCTGACCTCAACCTCAGCGAATATCTTTGGGATGAAATGGAACGCTGACTGAGAGCCAAGCCTAATCGGCAAACATCAGTGCCCGAACTCACTAATGCTCTTGCGTATGGAACGCCGTTTGGGTCTTTGCATGTCAAAAAAGATACCCATCAAAATAGCACCATTTCACAGTCAAATAATATTTTAATTTGACAAGTCAAATAACACAACTATATTGTAGAATGTTGTGTGTGCTGAATTTGCATGTGCAAGCCAAGCGCCACCATTACGATCACTGTCAAAGCTGTACAATACTGCGTTGGTAATATGGCATTATTTGTTCTACCGAACTCGAAAACGTCTGTGTGAGCATTTGAAATTAGATCAGTTTCAAACGAGCAGGATTAAACATTTTGGCTAATATCTTTGATACAGATGTTATTATCAACTTCTAGGGTAGCTAGCTAGCTTTAGCGTGCTACCTAGCAAGCACCAATGCAACCAGCCTGAAACTGCAGTCATTTTCAATATTCTTAGCAATGGTTTAGGAATCTATGTGACTAAGTATTAGCTAGGTGGCCACTTGTTGTTCTCCAATTAAAATAACTAGCTAGCCAGCTACTTAACTCTGTTGCCCAAAACTAACGTTATAAACAGACAGCTAGCTTAATCAGGCTAGTATGGCTTTACAGGACCGGGTTATGTGTTGTGAAGC
Source organism: Oncorhynchus clarkii lewisi (assembly GCF_045791955.1). Classification (NCBI taxonomy): domain Eukaryota; kingdom Metazoa; phylum Chordata; class Actinopteri; order Salmoniformes; family Salmonidae; genus Oncorhynchus; species Oncorhynchus clarkii. The sequence goes on from NC_092158.1 coordinate 33,574,347, forward strand.
TAGCCACAATAAGGATTAGCCACAATAGTGGAATTTGCATTTTGCCTTCAAAATAAAAGTTTATCTTTTAAAGTGATTCATGTCATATTTAGAATAGATAATCTTAAACAAGGTTGGAGTGTTGGAATGTGGAGTATTAAAATGGAATATGAGTCTACTCGGTGACACCCACAGAACACAACTGTGAAGAGTTTACGCAAATATTAGCATCGTAGTAGCTCTTATTGAGGGACTTTGACCCACAAGGGTGTGTGCTCAGCCCCCTCCTGTACTCCCTGTTCACCCATGACTGCGTGGCCATGCACGCCTCCAACTCAATAATCAAGTTTGCAGACGACACAACAGTAGTAGGCTTGATCACCAACAACAACGAGACAGCCTATAGAGAGGAGGTGAGGGCACTTGGAGTGTAGTGTCAGGAAAACAACCTCTCACTCAATGTCAACAAAACAAAGGAGATGATTGTAGAGATCAGGAAACAGCAGAGGGAGCACCCCCGTATCCACATCAATGGGACAGCAGTGAAGAAGGTGGAACGTTTTAAGTTCCTCTGCGTACACATCACGGACAAACTGAAATAGTCCACCCACACAGACAGTGTGGTGAAGAAGGCGCAACAGCGCCTCTTCAACCTCAGGAAGCTGAAGATATTTGGCTTGTCACCTAAAACCCTCACAAACTTTTACTGATGCACTATTGAGAGCATCCTGTCGGGCTGTATCACCGCCTGGTACGGCAACTGCACCGCCCCCAACCGCAGGGCTCTTCAGAGGGTGGTGCGGTCTGCACAACGCATCACCGGGGGCAAAGTACCTGACCTCCAGGACACCTATAGCACCCGATGTCACAGGAAGGCCAAAAAGATCATCAAGGACAAAAACCACCCGAGGCACTGCCTGTTCACCCTGCTACCATCCAGAAGGTGAGGTCAGTACACGTACATCAAAGCTGGGACAGAGAGACAGAAGCTATTTTTCAGTCTCAAGTCCGACTGTTAAACAGTTATCACTAACACAGAGAGGCTGCTGCCTACATACAGACTTGAAATCATTGGTCACTTTAATAAATGGGTCACTAGTCACTTTAATAATGCCACTTTAATAGTGTTTACATATCTTGCATTACTCATCCCATATGTATATACTGTATTTTATACCATCTATTGCATCTTGCCTATGCCGCTCAGTCATTGCTCATCCATATATTTATATGTATATATTGTTATACCATCCCTTTACTTAGATTTGTGTGAATTAGGTAGTTGCTGTGAAATTGTTAGATTACTTGTTAGATATTGCTACACTGTCAGAACTAGAAGCACAAGCATTTGGCTATACTCGCAATAACATCTGTTAACCATGTGTATGTGACATAACATTTGATTTTGATTTGATTTTTGACTGTGGGAAATCACCTCCCCAGTCAGCCTATTGTGCGTATTGACATTGATTTTGCACTGTACAGCCTTACCTAAGGATTGGGGATCAATGAAATGGGATATCAGTCTACTCAGTACCAAAGTGCTTTTTTCCCAAAGTCATCCTCAGAGTTATCAGGCTCCAAAACATCCAGGTTGTATTGTTTTTCCTCTGGAATCGTGTTCAATACACTTAGTAGGTTGACTGGTATAATACATGTGGCTCAATTCACAGTGGTTTCAGAGTCCCACAATACGAGCTATGACGCTAATGTTCTCTGGGTGTCACTGAGTAGACTGATACCCCATGTCATTGATCCACAATCCATAGGTAAGGATGTACAGTGAAATAAGTATGCCCCCAATGCAATTCTAAAGTCTGATTTTTATCAAATGAACAAATTATTGTCTTTTGGTGCATTTACAGTGCCTTGCGAAAGTATTCGGCCCCCTTGAACTTTGCGACCTTTTGCCACATTTCAGGCTTCAAACATAAAGATATAAAACTGTATTTTTTTGTGAAGAATCAACAACAAGTGGGACACAATCATGAAGTGGAACGACATTTATTGGATATTTCAAACTTTTTTAACAAATCAAAAACTGAAAAACTGAAAAATTGGAAACCCAAATTGGTCTACAGGGACAAGTTCTGGCCTGGTTTAGATCTGGAAAGTTATTAGTTTGTCTCTGTGGATGGTTTGTCCTCTGTTGTTTTCATTATATATTTTATCTCTTGGTGATGTCATTCGGAAACATAATGATAACTTTCACTGCTATGCGAATGACACACAGCTGTACATTTCGATGAAACATGGTGAAGCCCCAAAATTGCCCTCGCTGGAAGCCTGTGTTTCAGACATAAGGAAGTGGATGGCTGCAAATGTTCTACTTTTAAACTCGGACAAAACAGAGATGCTTGTTCTAGGTCCCAAGAAACAAAGAGATCTTCTGTTGAATCTGACAATGAATCTTGATGGTTGTACAGTCGTCTCAAATAAAACTGAAGGACCTCAGCGTTACTCTGGATCCTGATCTCTCTTTTGACGAACATATCAAGACTGCTTTTTTCCACCTACGTAACATTGCAAAAATCATAAACTTTCTGTCCAAAAATGATGCAGAAAAATGTATCCATGCTTTTGTCACTTCTAGGTTAGACTACTACAATGCTCAACTTTCCGGCTACCCGGATAAAGCACTAGAATCTTGACTAGAACCAAAATATCTGATCATATTACTCCAGTGCTAGCCTCTCTACACTGGCTTCCTGTTAATGGGCTGATTTCAAGGTTTTACTGCTAACCTACAAAACATTACATGGGCTTGCTCCTACCTATCTTTCCGATTTGGTCCTGCCGTACATACTGTACCTACACGTAAGCTACAAGACGCAGGCCTCCTAACTGTCCCTAGAATGTATAAGCAAACAGCTGGAGGCAGGGCTTTCTCTTATAGAGCTCCATTTGTATGGAATGGTCTGCCTACCAATGTGAGAGACTCAGACTCGGTCTCAACCTTTAAGTCTTTACTGAAGACTCATCTCTTCAGTAGGTCCTATGATTGAGTGTAGTCTGGCCCAGGAGTGTGAAGGTGAACGGAAAGGCACTGGAGCAATGACCCACCCTTGCTGTCTCTGCCTGGCCGGTTCCCCTCTCTCCACTGGGTTTCTCTGCCTCTAATCCTATTACAGGGGCTGAGTCACTGGCTTACTGGTGCTCTTCCATGCCGTCCCTAGGAGGGGTGCGTCAATTGAGTGGGTTGAGTCACTGATGTGATCTTCCTGTCTGGATTGGCGCCTCTCCTTGGGTTGGGCCGTGGAAGAGATCTCTGTGGGCTACACTCAGCCTTGTCTCAGGATGGTAAGTTGGTCTCCCGACCCCTCCTGTCTCAGCTTTTATGCTGCAGTAGCTTGTGTCGGGGGGCTAGGGTCCGTCTGTATTTCTCCTGTCTTATCCGATGTCCTGTGTGAATTTAAGTATGCTCTCTCTAATTCTTTATTTTCTTTCTTTCTCTCTTTCTCTCTCTCTCTCTCTGAGGACCTGAGCCCTAGGACCATGCCTCAGGACTACCTGGCCTAATAACTCCTTGCTGTCCCCAGTCCACCTGGCCGTGCTGCTGACCTGTTTACCGGACGTGCTACCTGTTCCAGAACTGCGGTTTTCAACTCTCTAGAGACAGCAGGAGTGGTAGAGATACTCTGAATGATCGGCTATGAAAAGCCAACTGACATTTACCCCTGAGGTGCTGACCTGTTGCACCCTCGACAACCACTGTGATTATTATTATTTGACCCTGCTGGTCATCTATGAACATTTGAACATCTTGGCCATGTTCTGTTATAATCTCCACCTGGCACAGCCAGAAGAGGACTGGCCACCCCTCATAGCCTGGTTCTTCTCTAGGTTTTTTTCTAGGTTCTGGCTTTTCTAGGGAGATTTTCCTAGCCACTGAGCTTCTACACCTGCATTGCTTACTGTTTGGGGTTTTAGGCTGGGTTTCTGTACAGCACTTGGAGATATCAGCTGATCTAAGAAGGACTTTATAAATAAATGTTATTTGAGTTAATTTTATTTTGAGAGCAAAAAATGGATGGTCTAAATCCACAACAAAGCTTAAACCACATCAATACAGGATTAAGATTGAATTATACTACACTGGATCTGACGCTCGTCGGATGTGGCAGGGATTGAAAACTAATACGGACACAAAGGGAAACCCAGACGCGAGCTGCCCAGTGACGCGAGCCTACCAGACGAGCTAAATGCCTTTGTGCTCACTTCAAGGCAAGCAACACTGAAGCATGCACGAGAGCACCAGCTGTTCTGGATAACTGTGTGATAACACTCTTGGTAGCCGATATCAGCAAGACCTTCAAACAGGTCAACATTCACAAAGCCGCGGGCCCAGATGGATTACCAGGACGTGTACTCAAAGCATGCGCGGACCAACTGGCAAAGAGACTTCATTGACATTTTCAGCCTCTCCCTGACTGAGTCTGTAATACCTACACTACCATTCACATGTTAGGGGGCACTTAGAAATGTCTGTGTTTTTGAAAGAAAAGCACATTTTTGGCCATTAAAATCACATCAAATTGATCAGAAATGCAGTGTAGACTTTATTAATGTTGTTAATTACTACTGTAGCTGGAAACAGCTGATTCTTTTAATGGAATATCTACATAGGCGTACAGAAGCCCATTATCAGCAACCATCACTCCTGTGTTCCAATGGCATGTTGTGTTAGCTAATCTAAGTTTAGCATTTTAAAAGGCTTGATCATTAGAAACCCCTTTGAAGTATGTTAGCACAGCTGAAAACTGTTGTACTGTGCTGATTTTAAAGAAGCAATAAAACTGGCCTTCTTTAGACTAGTTGAGTATCTGAAGCTTCAGCATTTGTTCGTTCAATTACAGGCTCAAAATGTCCAGAAACAAAGAACTTTCTTCTGAAACTTGTCAGTCTACTCTTGTTCTGAGAAATGAAGGCTATTCCATGCGAGACATTTCCAAGAAACTGAAGATCTCGTACAACGTTGTGTACTACTCGCTTCACAGACTAGAAAGAGGAGTGGGAGGCCCCAGTGCACAACTGAGCAAGAGGGCTAGTACATTAGAGTGTCTCGTTTGAGAAACAGACAACTCGCAAGTCCTCAACTGGCAGCTTCATTAAATAGTACCCACAAAACACCAGTCTCAACGTCAACAGTGAAGAGGCGACTCTAGGATGCTGGCCTTTTAGGCTTTTGTTTTGTACACTGCTGCTACTCACTGTTTTTCTATGCATAGTCACTTCACCCTACCTACATATTATACAAATGACCTCAACTAAGCCCTGTACCCCCTGTACGTAGCCTCATTATTGTATTATTTTTTATTTTTTTTGTTTTTTTACTTGAGCTTATTTGGTAAATATTGTCTTAACTCTTCTTTAACTGCACTGTTGGTTAAGGGCTTGTAAGTAAGCATTTCACGGTAAGGTCTACACTTCTTGTATTCAGCGCATGTGACAAATAAAGTTTGATTTGATTTTAATCTGACTGGGTGGACTTGTCATATCCAACCATTTCTATGCCACTGATGCAAACAGCACATGACGAAAATTGCTCATCACTAATAGCTTACTAACCAACACTTCGGACTTAACATTTTCAATACCTGGTTTGCATACTAGGCTATGTGTGCGGCGCGCAAGTGAATATATTTCACGTGCTTTGCAATTGTGTAGGCTACTTTGTGCATGATTTCTCTGTTGAACTACATAATTGATAAATCGTATACCTCCACGACATACTTTGATACGCATCAATAGGGAATAAGAATGGACTAAATGCAATGGCCACTAAAACAAAAGTGGGTATACGGTTTATACCTGCGTAAACCCTACATTACACCCTTCGTGTTTAAAAAAAAGTGCTCTCCTACATGAGTGCGCTGGTATTACGGTTGCTGTCCTTTCAGAATCACGAACCTGTCACACACTGAAGGCCTATAGGTTCGCCACTGCGCAAACATGTCTACAAAATATATAACGGCTGATAAGATAATGTTTATTTTTTTCCTCCCCAATTTCGATTTTGCCTCATCGCTGCAACTGCCCAATGGATATTAAAATTATATTTTAAGAAAGGAGTGCATATACGGTCTGGCGAAGAGGTTTCATACGCTAACTGAATGGAGACTGATAATTAGCTTCCCAATCAAATCTAAAAAGCTCAAATAGAAAACCGAAGAAAATGAACATCAATGACAAATGGTTTGATGAAGAATGCAAAAATCTAAGAAAGAAATTGAGAAACCTGTCCAACCAAAAACATAGAGACCCGGAAAAGCTGAGTCTACGCATCCACTATGGTGAATCACTGAAACAATACAGAAATACACTACGGAAAAAGAAGGAACAGCACGTCAGAAATCAACTCAATGTAATTGAAGAATCCATAGACTCTAACCACTTCTGGGAAAATTGGAAAACTCTAAACAAACAAGAACACGAAAAATTATCTATCCAAAATGGAGATGTATGGGTAAACCACTTCTCCAATCTTTTTGGCTCTATAACAAAGAATAAAGAGCAAAAACATATACATGATCAAATACAAATCTTAGAATCAACTATTAAAGACTACCAGAACTCACTGGATTCTACAATGACCTTGAATGAGTTACAGGACAAAATAAAAATCCTCCAACCCCAAAAGGCCTGTGGTGTTGATGGTATCCTTAATGAAATGATCAAATATACAGACAACAAATTCCAATTGGCTATTCTAAAACTCTTTAACATCATCCTTAGCTCTGGCATCTTCCCCAATATTTGGAACCAAGGACTGATCACCCCAATCCACAAAAGTGGAGACAAATTTGACCCCAATAACTACCGTGGAATATGCATCAACAGTAACCTTGGGAAAATCCTCTGCATTATCATTAACAGCAGACTCGTACATTTCCTCAATGAAAACAATGTACTGAGCAAATGTCAAATTGGCTTTTTACCAAATTACCGTACAACAGACCATGTATTCACCCTACACACTGTAATTGACAACCAAACAAACCAAAACAAAGGCAAAGTCTTCTCATGCTTTGTTGATTTCAAAAAAGCCTTCGACTCAATTTGGCATGAGGGTCTGCTATACAAATTGATGGAAAGTGGTGTTGGGGGTAAAACACATGACATTATAAAATCCATGTACACAAACAACAAGTGTGCGGTTAAAACTGGCAAAAAACACACATATTTATTCACACAGGGTCGTGGGGTGAGACAGGGATGCCTACTGTTTGCTGATGATCTCGTGCTTCTGTCACCAACCAAGGAGGGCCTACAGCAGCATCTAGATCTTCTGCACATCTTCTGCACAGACCTGGGCCCTGACAGTAAATCTCAGTAAGACCAAAATAATGGTGTTCCAAAAAAGGTCCAGTCGCCAGGACCACAAATACAAATTCCATCTAGACACTGTTGCCCTAGAGCACACAATAAACTATACATACCTTGGCCTAAACATCAGCGCCACAGGTAACTTCCACAAAGCTGTGAACAATCTGAGAGACAAGGCAAGAACGGCATTCTATGCCATCAAAAGGAACATAAATTTCAACATACCAATTAGGATCTGGCTAAAAATACTTAAATCAGTCATAGAGCCCATTGCCCTTTATGGTTTTGAGGTCTGGAGTCCGCTCACCAACCAAGACACCAAATTGAGACTCTGCATGCAGAATTCTGCAAAAATATCCTCCGTGTACAACGTAGAACACCAAATAATGCATGCAGAGCAGAATTAGGCCGATACCCACTAATTATCAAAATCCAGAAAAGAGACGTTAAATTCTACAACCACCTAAAATGAAACGATTCCCAAACCTTCCATAACAAAGCCATCACCTACAGAGAGATGAACCTGGAGAAGAGTCCCCTAAGCAAGCTGGTCCTAAGGCTCTGTTCACAAACACAAACACACCCCACAGAGCCCCAGGACAACAGCACAATTAGACCCAACCAAATCATGAGAAAAGAAAAAGATAATTACTTGACATATTGGAAAGAATTAACAAAAAAACAGAGCAAACTAGAATGCTATTTGGCCTTAAACAGAGAGTACACAGTGGCAGAATACCTGACCACTGTGACTGACCCAAACTTAAGGAAAGCTTTGACTATGTACAGACTCAGTGAGCATAGCCTTGCTATTGAGAAAGGTCGCCTTAGGCAGACATGGCTCTCAAGAGAAGACAGGCTATGTGCTCACTGCCCACAAAATGAGGTGGAAACTGAGCTGCACTTCCTAACCTCCTGCCCAATGTATGACCATATTAGAGAGACATATTTCCCTCAGATAACACAGATTCACAAAGAATTCAAAAACAAATCCAATTTTGATAAACTTCCATATCTACTGGGTGAAATTCCACAGTGTGCCATCACAGCAGCAAGATTTGTGACCTGTTGCCACAAGAAAAGGGCAACCAGTGAAGAACAAACACCATTGTAAATACAACCCATATTTATGCTTATTTATTTTCCCTTGTGTACTTTAACCATTTGTACATTGTTAAAACACTGTATATATATATATATATATATATATATATATATATATGACATTTGTAATGTGTTTATTGTTTTGAAACTTCTGTATGTGTAATGTTTACCGTGAATTTTGATTGTTTATTTCACTTTTGTATATTATCTACCTCACCTGCTTTGGCAATGTTAACACATGTTTCCCATGCCAATAAATCCCCTTGAATTGAACTGAATTAATTATGAGTTTTTTACTCGGCTGGTCTTGGGAAGAAATTACGAGTCCTGAATGTCCCGAGATCGAGTCAAGCCCGAGTACAAATGTGTCCGAAACCGAGACACTCAATATATGGTCTCGAGGACCTGGAGCCCTCTAAACCTTTTTTGATAACTCATAATCCAAACTAAGTACAGTCTTGTACAAGGGTTCTACCCACTCTGATTTGATACATACAGGCCGATTTAGATGGAGGTTGAGCACCCCCCTGTGGATATTTAAAAAAAAAATGTATTTCACCTTTGCAGTTGTATTTTGCTTCGTATAGGACGTGTACTAATAAGGAAGCGCAGTGTAATTTTGGAGCAGTTAAAATATAGTACGCTTTTTCATAGTTTCAAACAACATTATTACATCCCCATTTACATTCTTTAACTTTATTTTGTAGCTGAAGGATGATTTCAAGTCAGCCATCTTAGTCCCGTTGCTCAATGGGGATGACGTCAAATCGTCACTAGTTACCACAAAATGGGCTATATCGTAACAATTCATTAAAACAAAAACGTGCTTTTTTGTCTTAATTTAAGGTCAAGGTTAGGCATAATGTTATCAGTTTGGTTGCAGTCTGGTTTGTAAATCATAATAAAAAGAGACATTGTAGAAATAGGCGGGGTTTAGCCACAATTATGACTCTGTGACTGTAATAACTAGTGACGACCGTGACGTAAGGGCTAGTCCAGAAAACGCGCGCACCGCTTCCTGGGGCAGGTTATGCTCTCATGCGGAGGTTCAGACTTTCATGAGCTAAACTGGCAACAGTTTTCCATATGGTGATGAACAGCAATTACGGTAATATGATGGCCTTTTAATTGTTATTTTGGATAATCAAATAACATGTTTTGATGTGTAGTTTACAAAGTTTACTTAGCTAGTTGCCCGAAGAATTTATTATTAATAGCATGTTTTTTAAAAACTGTTTCTCTTGAGCTACAGTAGCTAGGTGGGATGACGTTAAGGATACTTCACTTGAAAAGTTTTGTCACAAACATCTGCAATTAATATAAACATCGGTTATGTATATAGTTTTTACGTTTTTGTCTGGGTTTTGTTGTTGGCTAACACTGAGTTAGCCAGCTATGAATGATTGGCAGTCACATGGCTAAACGGAAATAATGCATCACAGCGCGCCTTTCTGGAAAATGTCCCGCCTGTCTGGAATGTCGTTTGGATTCAACAATGGTTAACCCACAAAATTAGCTGAATATTTACTATTCAACGAATTCTTGTCGGCTTGTTTTGCGTTGCTAGGTAGGCTTTGCTTGCTACATAGTTCATGTATTTTGGAGATTAATTGATGAAACTGCTGTTTCTAGGCTATTAACTTGTTTGTGAGTTTACTGTTTCTAGTCAATTTGTGCTACTATTCCTCATATTTCCAGAAGTTCGACCATCGTTACAGCACATCAGTGAAACATGATGAAGAAAGAGATTGCAGCAGTGGTGTTTTTCCTGAAAAGACTGATCAAGAAGGTGGAAAGGTTGGATACCCAGAAAGTGGACTTGTTTGTGGAGCGGTTGACTGTTGCCCTGCAGGAGAAGTTCAGGGGGCATTGGTATCCTGACAACCCCAGCAAAGGACAGGCCTTCAGGTAACTGACTATGAATCAGATGCCTGTCTGTGGCCTTGCTCCCCCTACCTTGATTACCATATCAGTAGCTTTATCAACCTCTAGTCTAGGGCATCATGCCCTATGAAGAATTAGGGTATATTTTGGATATGCAGCGATATGTATGATTGGAGTTATTGAATGTCTATTGCATACTCTACTACTTTGCAGGTGTATTCGGGTGAACAGGTTGCAGAGGGAGGATCCAGAGCTGCTGCGGGCCTGCCAGGAGAGTGGGGTTCAGTACAAGGACCTTGGCTTGCCCAGAGAACTCACCCTGTGGGTGGATCCAGGGGAGGTGTGCTGCAGGTCAGTCTTAAAAGCATTGGCTGGAGGGAGTGTACACTTTGGGAGATTGGCAGTCTCAGGGTTCGCACAAGGTGCTCGAAGTACTCTGAAGTTCAAGGACTGGAATACCTTGAAAATCAGACATTTTCTCAAGTTGGTACTTGAATAAAAATGAGCAGGAAATCTTAAAATATGTTAATATAAATAATATTACATGTATTGGTCTTAAGAATTAATTTCCAGAAGTTAAATTTTTTTTTTTTTTAGCTCACGTGATTTGTGCTCAGGTTGCCAGGTGAGTGCTCATACCACTCACACTGCCACTCAACCAGGCAGGTACAGAACTGACTGATGAGGCGCCGCCAAAACGTCACATCGACAGCTAAAATGCCGGACAAATGTAGATTAAATCCTGCTTGGCAGGATATTGATGTTTTATGAATGGGTTTTGCCAGACCCAACCAACCCACATCATGCAAGGTGTAAAAAAATGCATCAAAGATGTTGACATTGTGAGCATGGGTGAATCTGCCCCGAAGAGCTACATGAAGGGGGAAAGACCTAAAGCTGCAGCCCGGGCTGGCATCAGTTCTACATTGAGACTTTTTCTTTGCAACAACCTCCAGAGCTTCAGCAGCAACAGCACAACCAGACTAACCGGCAAAGAAACGTTTCAAATGTGAATGACTTCTGTTAGCTACATTTGAATAATGGAAAGAGCTAGCTAGCCTACTAGCTAACGTTAGCAGGCTAGAGTTTACCAGCTAGCTAGTTAGCTAATAAAACTATGAACTGAAGCTGTAGTATTACAGAATTTCTAGGTAACTATAGCACTTTATCTATGCCTCGTTCAAGGCTGTTGATCTGGGATATTGAGTGTTGAATGATTTTTGTGCACACTGATGTTAGCCAACTTGGCTAAAATAGTGAGCTAACTAGCATTGAGTAGTCTGTTTGCAAACATTTTGGCTAGCTAGTTAGCTTGCAAACTCTACCACTGTTAATTTCTGGATACAGAACAGTACATTTTTTTCCATCAAAGCCAGCCAAGTTCTGCTGACTAATGAACTAGCACCATGATTCAGCAGCGTTGTTTCTGAAAGTAGTTTCCACAGCTGCACCTAATGGCAAGCTATAACGTTAGACATTTAATACATTGTTTAAAGATAAATGGTTTTAATTACCATTGTTCTATTTGTTTGTTTAATGTCTGTTCTAAGGTAATATAGCTACAGGCATTGGTTTGAAGGGGACATTTAAAATGTATGTAGCATAGGCTGTGTTTAAGGGTTGAAGATTAAATGTAAGAGGTAGTTGGATATACACTGAGCGTACAAAACATTAAGGGGATCTTCCTAATATTGAGTTGCACTACCAAGTTTACATACACCTTAGCCAAATACATTTAAACTCAGTTTTTCACAGTTCCTGACATTTAATCCTAGTAAAAATTCCCTGTTTTATTTAAAAAATGTGAAATGTCAGAATAATAATAGTGATTTATTTCAGCTTTTATTTCTTTCATCACATTCCCAGTGGGTCAGAAATTTACACACTCAATTAGTATTTAGTAGCATTGCCTTTAAATTGTTTAATTTGGGTCAAATGTTTCGGGTAGCCTTCCACAAGCTTCCCACAATAAGTTGGGTGAATTTTGGCCCATTCCTCCTGACAGAGCTGGTGTAACTGAGTAAGGTTTGTAGGCCTCCTTGCTCGCACACACTTTTTCAGTTCTACCATACATGTTCTATAGGATTGAGGTCGGGGCTTTGTGACGGCCACTCCAATACCTTGACTTTGTTGTCCTTAAGCCATTTTGCCACAGCTTTGGAAGTATGCTTGGGATCATTGTCCATTTGGAAGACCCCTTTGCGACCAAGCTTTAACTTCCTGACTGTGTTGAGATGTTGCTTCAATATATCCACATAATTTTCCTACCTCATGATGCCATCTATTTTTGTGAAGTGCAACAGTCCCTCCTGCAGCAAAGCACCCCCACAACATGATGATGCCATCCCCGTGCTTCATGGTTGGGATGGTGTTCTTTGGCTTGCAAGCCTCCCCAATTTTCCTCCAAACATAACGCCGATCATTATCGCCAAACAGTTCTATTTTTGTTTCATCAGACCAGAGGACATTTCTCCAAAAAGTACAATCTTTGTCCCCATGTGCAGTTGCAAACTGGTCTGGCTTTTTTATGGCGGTTTTGGAGCAGTGGCTTCTTTCAGGTTATGCAGCCTTTCAGGTTGTCAATATAGGACTCGTTTTACTGTGGATAGAGATACTTTTGTACCTGTTTCCTCCAACATCTTCACAAGGTCTTTTGCTGCTGTTCTGGGATTGATTTGCATTTTTCGCATCAAAGTGGGTTCGTTTCCAAGAGACAGAGCGCATCTCCTTCCTGAGCCCTATGACGACTGCGTCCTCCCATGGTGTTTATGCTTGTATACTATTGTTTGTACAGATGAACGTGGTACCTTCAGGCGTTTGTAAATTGCTCCCAAGGATGAACCAGACTTGTGGAGGTCTACCGTTTAAAACATGTTTTTTCATTATGAGGTCTTGGCTGATTCCTTTTGATTTTCCCATGATGTCAAGCAAAGAGGAACTGAGTTTGTAGGTAGACCTTGAAATACATCCACAGGCACACCTCAAATGATGTCAATTAGCCTATCAGAAGCTTCTAAAGCCATGACATCATTTTCTGGAATTTTCCAAGCTGTTTAAAGGCACTGTCAACTTAGTGTATGTAGACTTCTGACCTGCTGGAATTGTGATACAGTGAAATAATCTGTAAACCATTATTAGAAAAATGACTTCATGCAAAAAGTAGATGTTCTAACCGACTTGCCAAAGCTATAGTTTGTTAACAAGAAATATGTGGAGTGGTTGAAAAATGTGTTTTAATGACTCCAACCTAAGTGTATGTAAACGTCCGACTTCAATTGTACATATTTTCTCTTGCCCGTTCATACTCTGAAAGGGACACATATGCACTCCATGTCTCAATTGTTTCAGGGTGTAAAAATCATTTTAGTATGTCTCTTCCCATTCATCTACACTGATTTTGAAGTGGATTTAACAAGTTCCATCAATAAGGGATCATAGCTTTCACTCCTGCAAAAGTGCAGAGGACAATGCCACAATTTTCCCCTGGATGTTTCCTGACAGTGCTAATGCCAATTCATATGCCTGTACGGAGGAGAACTGCCTACGTGATCAATCATGGTCTTGCGCCTTACTTTCGGCACCACCTCCTGGACAAGTTGCTGAAAAACAATGGTTATGTGCTGCTTTTTGACGAATTGTTGAAAAAGAAAAAAAACAGTTTAGCTGAAAGATGTCCACGTAAGGTATTTAGACCCTGCACGACCAACAAGGTTACCACACTACCTGGACTCATCCTTCAAGGGACATGGCACAACTAAGGACTGTCTCTCCAGAGCAGACAGATAAACTTAACATGTCTCACCCCCTATACATTTTGATGGATGGACCAAATGTTAGGTTTTTACAGAGAATTCACATCTGCAAGGACATATTGGGCCATGTTCCTTGCGGTGTCCACAAAGCGTTTTGAAATGCATTTGACTGATGAATGATGTCCCTGCAAGACGGGATTATTTTGTGACAAATCACAGGCTTCTCATTTTTCCCTAAAGTTGTGTGGACATCGTTGGGTAGAAAACAGAGGTTTCAACTAGAGGTTTTGCCAAACCTAATAACGTTTGTACAAGCAGTCAAAAGCAGAAAATCCTGCAGAACACCGACATGCTGTAAAGGAAGTGATAGCAGACACTTATCCTACAGGGTTCGCACAAGGTGCTTAAAGTACTTGAATTTGGCACTCTGGAATTCAAATACTGGATTACAGTTACAGTATTCATCCCCCTTGGTGTTTTTCCTATTTTCTTGCATTACAACCTGTAATTTAAATGGATATTTATTTGGATTTCATGTAATGGACATACAAAATAATCCTAGCCATGTGGGAGAGTCCCGGTACTCTGGTCAGACGTGACTAAAATTTGATCTTTTTGGCAATCAAGGAAAACACTGTCTGGCACAAACCCGACACCTCTCACCTCTTCAACAATTTGTGGCTTCAAATTATTGCTGCTACAGTTTATAAATAAAATGATTCACATATTGTGATATCAATTAAACAATGTTACATGGCATCAGTGGTGTAAATTTCTTAAGTAAAAATACTTTAATGTAGTTTTGGGGAGTATCTGTACTTTTCTGTTTATTTCTGCCAACTTTTACTTTACTACATTCCTAAATAAAATAATGTACTTTTTACTCCATACATTTTTGACACCCGTTTTGACAGAAATGGTCCAATTCACGTACTTATCAGGAGAACATCCCTGGTCATCCCTACTGCCTCTGGTCTGGCGGACTCACTAAACACATGCTTTGTTTGTAAATTTATGTCTGAGTGTTGGCGTGTGCCCCTGGCTATTCATCAAATTAAAAAATATATATTTGTGCCCTCTGGTTTGTTTTAATATAAGGAATTTGAAATGGATTATACTTTTACTTTTGATGCTTAAGTACATTTTATCAAATCTATTTACTTTTGATACTTAAGTATTTGGTTTTAAGTATATTTAAGGCTTTTACACAAGTAATATCACTTTTACGAGTCATTTTATATTAAGGTATCTTAACTTTTACTCCAGTATGACAATTGAGTACTTTTCCACCACTTTTTCCACGACCTAGAAACAACTGCATAATAGGAACTACTACAAATTTATGGTCCTTAAATAAATATTAGTGCTTCAAAAAGTACTTAAGCCCTTAAATTTGACTTGCCACTGTCTGTACAATCCCGAGTCATTTTTGAAGCCTTTGTTCCATTGTTTACCTCTTAACTACAGCATTCATGTTCATTCCCTCTGGGTCACCAGTCGAGGCACTAAATTGTTGATATACATTCAGTGACAAAGAATTGTCTTGTTGGCTTCTTTTCCTCGTGCAGATATGGAGAGAGAAACCTTGCTTTCACTGTTGCCAGTTTCTCTGGTGATGACAAAGAGGATGTGACCAGCGC
Organism: Oncorhynchus clarkii lewisi; assembly: GCF_045791955.1. Classification (NCBI taxonomy): domain Eukaryota; kingdom Metazoa; phylum Chordata; class Actinopteri; order Salmoniformes; family Salmonidae; genus Oncorhynchus; species Oncorhynchus clarkii. The sequence continues at coordinate 33,590,032 of NC_092158.1, forward strand.
TATCGAGAGGGTGACATCTGACTACCACTCCTGTTCCTCCTCAGACGAGGATAGTGGCCTCAGGGAAACCCGTCCTCCCCCTACCTTCCCTCAAAATCGCCATAAATACCAGGTACAACCAGTAACGAACATAGAGGTTGCAACAATTTCGTGTTCCATACAGTCTTGTCTGAAAACCTCCTTGGTTGGCTCTGACAATGGGGGAAATATAATTGAAATTGACCAATGTTTTATTGTTCAAAGGTGATCTACCCAGCTACTCCTTTGTGGCGTCCTCCAGTGCCCAAGCAGAAGATGTGGCCGGGTAAAGGATATAATGGACCTCCACGTCCTCCTCACTATGACTTCAGAACTCAAGGTAGACCCACCCAGCCCTTCAGACACAACGACTGGGCCCCACCTGGCCACAGAAGGTGGCACGGATACTGGGGTGGCACTCCAGGCCTGGCTCACTGTTAGGGACCACCGTAGCAAGTGTTGCTGTTAGTGTTAGCCTGTTCCAGGTTCCCTGAGCTGTGAAAGGGTGTCCACTAGAGCAAGCAATATAGTTCTTGTTAGAGGAGAATGAGAGGGCAAACTAAAATTCACCAACATGACTGACCACATTTTTAAAAACTATTTTAGTAGTTTAATAGTCACTCTGGAAACTCTTGAATTTGTTTAATTCTTTTTGTGATAAGAACATTAACTCTTTGCACTTTAGATCATTTGTAATCGTGTGAGTAAAGGAATCTACAGTTGTAATGGAGAAGGAATATTGGAATTTGTATTTTCATGTATTTTATAGCTATGAAGATATATGTACTGTATTTATATTTGATGGATAATTGTATGTTACCTACTGTACTGTCCATCAGTTATGTTCTGAGAACTTATTTATTCAGTTCACTCATGAATTGTGCCAATCTCTTAAATTATGAGACATTAAACAAATTTTCAAATCATACTGTTGCTGTTTTTATATATTTTACTGCAGTGTAATTTGAATGCTTGTTGCCTTCATCCCATAGGCTTACAGTAAATACCATATTATATGCAAATACAATGATTGTCTATGGCAGACAAATAATGTACATATTTGTATTACACCTGTTGAATTCAGACGTTCTGATCAAGTGTGTGCACTGTCATTATAGACCTACATTGCAAAGCTTTTCACAACTATATTTTATAACTTTAACTTGTCTTGTTCTGTGTTTCAAAGTTCAGTAAATGTACTATTTCTATAACCATTGATTAGAAAGCTGTCCAGTGTTGTGAACGCATGTAATACGGCAGGGGGCGTGAAAGTGCCTTCGAAAACACGACTTTGGTACCCTCCGGAAATCACGTGTCTGGACTCCAGCTCTCCTATAATGCACCTGCTGAGGCGTAGAGGGATCGGATAGTTTTGATGCTTCGGGAGAGTGCTCTGACAGTCGGAAGCACCGCATAAGTTTATTTTTCACCTGTGTTTTGAAAGAAAATTATTGGAATAGACCGAAAGGAATGGATTTCACGATACCCCACCTCTGCTGTGTATTGATTAGTCTTATCGCAGGTAAGTTTGGCGTCCACCGGCTACTTTAAAAAAAATCTTACATTTTCATAAGCGCGAGCGAAAATGGAGTGCTGGCTAGGAGCACCATGCTAAAAAGTTACATGTTTGCGAATAAAATAACGATCTGGTTGTCTGTTCTATTTAATATGTCAAATAATTACTTTATACTAATTTGCTTAGGCCTGTTTTTACTTATATCGAAAATGTCTAGCTAGTTTAGCATAGGAATTCAACATTGTATCAAACTAACGTCAGCTAACTAAATAACACTTGTCAAAATGTGATAACACAATTATATCCTTGAATTCTGGAATCCCAAATGTAGACGCACTGTGCATAAAGTAACGTAGATATTTATTATTGAAATTACTGGAAATGCGTTTGACTTGAATAACATGTATATGCTTCAACACATGGTTTATTGAACTCACATATTATGGATAATATGCTAGAACAGTATTTATTTTTTACAGTAAACATATTTGCTAAATTGATATTGGTTGCATCGTGGTGAGATTTGTTTTCCCTACACGCTGCAAAGCATTTTTTAACGCTACCTAGTTGTTTTTGTTTTGCAACTGGTAGTTAACACACAATAGCCTGATCCGCCTTAAAACCTGTAAAGGGCTTCAAAGTGCTGCGTTTTCTGTCTGCCATCTGCCAAGACAATTTAAACTGTATTCCCCCCCTCCCGCGCTAGGCAGGAGTCTGAAGGTCTTTAAATGACTTTTAGGTGCTTTCTAAACCCAGACAGAAATGCATTTTAATCACATGTTGGTCGATACTCAGTATCGATACTGAGTATCGACCAGATTTATGTCCCTGAAGTATATTCTTACTGTATGTGAGTGGGAACTTTCTACGATTAGGCCAACAGTAAGTGTAGCCCATTTGCTATTAGTTTTCTTTAGTCTCATGGATGGAAAACAGAGGGCCTAATTAGTTTTAATTCACAATCCTTCACCAGTTATTTGTTGAGGTCCATTTTCTCCTGACTGCTAATAATATCCCACACTTCTGTCACTATTCCTTCCCAAAGTAATATGCCACTACAACACACAATGTCCTGCTTATATGAATCAGTGATGAAAAAAGATTGAGGCCATCGACTCATGTAGGTGGCTCTGATTGAGGCGTGTTAGATGCATTGGTATCATAAAACTGTTGAAATGGGTTTTGGCTCTCACATCATCTAGTTGGGATGGAAATCACCCTCTTATCAGCAGGTCAGGCGATTCAGATGGGTTGTTAACATTGATTACCTATAAAACTAAACAATACAGCTAAAACGTTTGTCAACTGGGATGCACTTTAGACAGTGTGTATTATTGAGAGTGGGGAGCTCACTGCTACAGGGGAATTCAGCACTCCTATTATTATTTGTGTGTCACTTGTAGCTTGTTGCTGTCCTGGAATTTCGACTGAAACCAGCCCCTCCCTCTCTCACCACAAAGTGAAACTATGGTACTGTAGATGGATTGTGTTACTATTAGTATCAGCCTGTGTTCTGTAGCTCAAAGGTTCCCTGCACTTTTAAAGTGGAGCTGCCACTGGGGATGGAGCCATGGTTATAGGGCAATGATATCCCGCACCACTGGTTACTGATAAACCCCTGCAATAATGAAGTGCTTCGTTTAGACAGGCAGGCACAACTCTTTCTGCTGTGTTAAAGCCCTGGCACAGTGTGGGTAATGTTTAAAGGTCTGGTTAGGGGTGTCGTTATACTTGCCCACCAGTGCATTGTTCTGTAATGCAATACGTTTTTGTACATGAGTAGAGGCTCATTACCATAATAATGTCTTCATGGGCTCATCATTTGGGGTGCTCATCCTCTTCCAAATGGTGATTCAATGCAACTAGGACATTTCTAGCTTATATGTTAAACTTCATGAAGCTTTCATTCTTTTATTAGGTCGACCTAAATGCTTCAACAAAAACATTTACAAGCAAATATCATACTATATAAAGCAAAGGATGTCTAGCAGGGTATAGTTAGTTTCCGGAGATGTGATGTAACGGTTTCTTAAAACCCTTCATATAGACTAGCTTTGCCTACTGAAACAAATACGTTTTTACAGGGAGCTCAATGTCAAAGGTGATTCTCTTTTTGAGGCTTGTGTCAAGACAGTGTCCAAGGCACTTCTGTGTTTGTCATGTCAGAGACACATTCTCTATATCTTCTCCATAGTCCCTGACAGCCCTGTCTAGTCCTGGCTGAATTAAGCAGATGCCAGTAGACATCCTCCAGCCAGTCAGCACTTTGATGTTTGTTTAAGTTGTGGGGCCTGGATTGTTATTTTCTCTGAAACCTGAGGAGGTCTCCTGTAGAGCCGGCTCTGGCCAGCTCTGGTCTCTCCCCCCTTCACCCCTGGCCTACTCTGCTCCCCTTCATCCCTGGCTGTGGACTGGTCATTGTTGAGTGAAGCTTGGGACCTAGGATAAGGTAAATTCAGAGAGACTCAGAGTGCAGAAGACCAAGGATGTTGTTGTTACCTGATAAGCTTGCTGCACTCCACTCCCCGCTGGGAGCTCATTGCTAGGATACCTTTTCTAAACATGCAAATCAATTATAATTTGTCACATGGGCCGAGTACTATAGGTGTCAACTTTACAGTGAAATGCCTACTTACGGGCCCTTTCCCAACAATGCAGTTAGTAATGAGTTAAAAAGTAAGACAAATTTGCTAAATAAAATAGTAACACAATAAAATAACAATAATGAGGCTATATACAAGGATTACCGACACCGAGTCAATGTGCAGGAGTACAAGGTAGAGGTAAAAGTGACAAGGCAATCAGGATAGATGATTAACAAAGTAGCAGCAACATATGTGAAGAGTGTGTTTGTGTGGGGTTTGTATTCTTGTGATTGTGTGTGTGTGTTGAAGTGTCAGTGTAATGTGTGTGGGTAGAGCCCAGTGAGTGTGCAAGAGTCAATGCAAAAAATGAAATAAACCTGTCAGTACTAATAGTCTGGGTAGCCATTTGATTACCTGTTCAGTAGATCCTGGGGGTGTCTGTTTATATTGGTGGGTCTGAAGGGATTCCTTTTGAGTCACTCATCAAAACACAATTCTTTGACACAAATGCATTTTTTAATGTTCACTTAGTCTATTGTTCGCTGATCATGGCCAGGGTGAGGTTCTTTTGACCTAACTTAAACTCACCCTTTCCGATTTCGACTCAAACAAGCATATCATAATGTAGTATCTCAAAAAGTATTATGGGGTTTCAGGCATCCAGCCAGCCTAGTTTTCAGTTCTGCTGTCTGAAAGAAATTGAGATATATTTGTTCAGAACATATTGTTCAAGAACATATCATTTTATATTTGATGGTTTGGAAAGTCTGGCCCTTGGAAAAATCTAGAAAGTGACATGGCAAGAGCGATAAGAGAAGGCATTTCTGTACTGTTCAACCTTTTTTAAAATTTTTTTTTTTTATTTCACCTTTATTTAACCAGGTAGGCTAGTTGAGAACAAGTTCTCATTTGCAACTGCGACCTGGCCAAGATAAGGCATAGCAGTGTGAACAGACAACACAGAGTTACACATGGAGTAAACAATTAACAAGTCAATAACACAGTAGAAAAAAGGGGAATCTATATACATTGTGTGCAAAAGGCATGAGAAGGTAGGCGAATAATTACAATTATGCAGATTAACACTGGAGTGATAAATGATCAGATGGTTATGTACAGGTAGAGATATTGGTGTGCAAAAGAGCAGAAAAATAAATAAATAAAAACAGTATGGGGATGAGGTAGGTGAAAATGGGTGGGCTATTTACCAATAGACTATGTACAGCTGCAGCGATCGGTTAGCTGCTCAGATAGCAGATGTTTGAAGTTGGTGAGGGAGATAAAAGTCTCCAACTTCAGCGATTTTTTGCAATTCGTTCCAGTCGCAGGCAGCAGAGAACTGGAACGAAAGGCGGCCAAATGAGGTGTTGGCTTTAGGGATGATCAGTGAGATACACCTGCTGGAGCGCGTGCTACGGATGGGTGTTGCCATCGTAACCAGTGAACTGAGATAAGGCGGAGCTTTACCTAGCATGGACTTGTAGATGACCTGGAGCCAGTGGGTCTGGCGACGAATATGTAGACGAGCAGCTTTGGCTTGAGGTCATGATTTCACATTCAGTTCTTGTGTCATGGCTGAAACAGACCCATCCCTCCTCTCACTTCAAATACGCTCTGGTAGCAGCCAGCTTCCCCTCCAAACCAAAATCTGCCCGCCCGGTCCCATTCACTCTGCCCGAAGCTCCTTGCTTTATTAGAAAATAAAGCAAGAACACGTAGAGTCAGATTGCACTCCAGGGACACCGCTGCTGTGTTCTCCACAATCGAATGATGAGAATGAAAGCACATGAATATTCAGAGACCCAGGCGGACCCTAAATATTTTAACATGCCGAGTCGTGCAGGCTCCTTGTCGAGTGACGACTCTTGTTCCCTCGTCTGCTTGGGAGTGCGAAACGATGCTGATCCCTTAACCCGAACACATCCGCAAACCCGGTTCCTTTAAAATATAATACATTTTCGATTTAGAAAGCAAGTGGACCATTTTAAGGCATGCCGATTGCATTCCATTACGGACAATGATAATGATTTAATAGTAGCTCATGTTTTCAAGCCCTGTTTTTAAAGGCTGGTGGTGAGGCCAATGTTTTCAGAGTTATTCACTGGGAGCAATAATTCTGCCTGCCACTGGGCCGGCATCCAAAGCACTACACGGAGAGATGTTGGTAGCCCTTCACTTGAACCCTCCTGGTCATTTTTGTATTAACAGATGGTGTTAGTAGTCATACCAAACTTGTTTGAACTTCTGGCCAATTATTGAAGAGTTGGTCATCTTGACCATCAATGTTTTAATGAGGGCATAAAGTGATGTGTCACTAAGATGTGATTGGTAAGAGAGAAGGTGAGATTGGAATGGGGTCGTGCCAGGACAACAACCTCAACGTGAGCAAGACAAAGGAAACAATCGTGGACTACAGGAAAAGGAGGGCTGAACACGTCCCCATTCACATCGACAGGGCTGTAGTGGAGCGGGTCGAGAGTTTCTTGCTGTTCACATCGCCAACAAACTATCATGGTCCAAACACACCACGAAAGCCATGAAGAGGGCACGACAACGCCTTTTCCCCCTCAAGAGACGGAAAATAGTTGGCATGGGTCCCCAGATCCTCAAAAAGTTCTACAGCTGCACCATCGGGAGAATCCTGACCGGATGCATCACTGCCCGGTATGGAAAATGCCCGGCATCCGACCGCAAGGCGCTGCAGAGGGTAGTGTGTACGGCCCAGTACATCACTGGAACCAAGCTTCCTGCCATTCAGGACCTATTATACTAGGCAGTGTCAGAGGAAGGCCCCAAAAATGTTGTGGTAAGGTCCTGTTGTATTCAGCGCATGTGACAAATACAATTTAATTTGATAAAACGTACTGAAACAGGGAGGGACTACCTGGACTAAAATAAACACTCCTTTTATTTTTTTGTAAATTGTTTATTGCTTCCCTAATGATCACAATCCAGATGTGCCAAGTTGGTGGACGTGCACTTATGAACGGACCAGGAGGCAAGAATTTTTCTGCTCTCTCCCCCTCCCATAAATAAAAACAAGGCCACGGTGCTGCTGGCTCTCTCCACTCCCATCAGTCATCATTAGGCCGTCGGTCTGTTAAGATGATAAACACCCCACCACATGACTGGGCCACTCGATGTTCACATATGCACAGCCCCTCAACGCCCTCATCCCCTAATGAGGAATAATGGTCACCCTGACGGATAAATGGCTAACTGTGACGGAAATGGGATTTTTCAAATAAATCGCTTTTGATATTTAACACAAACTGCCCTACTGTAGTTGAATGAATCAGCTAAAGGACCCATGGAGCTTTATCTTGCAGAACTTCTTTGCCAAATTTGGGCCATCTTTTGTTATCCACTTCTCCTTTATTTAAAGATGGCGCATGGATTTACTATCAATGGCAGAATCCTGAGGTCAAGTGTGCAGGTCTCTAAAAACCTTAAATAAATCTGCCTCTTTTCCTTTTATTCCTTGATAGAATTTCTGGTAGATTATACAACGAGTGGGTCTAATGCTGATTGGTTAAAAGTGCATTCCAGCGGGTGTCGATTCCACAAATTACCACCGGCTAAATCTATGAAGTTAAAATGCCTATTTACTCTGTTCCATCTGACTGCGCAATCCGCTGTCTCATCAGCCCAGGCAGGGAAGTTATAAACTTAATCTCCACTATAAAAAAACATCTAGACATTATCTCACATTTCTTTTTGACTAACATCTCATTTTTCAACAGCAGAGATTTGTATAAACCTTTGTGTCTCTAGGAAATTTGCAACATTGTTTCAATTCGATCTCCAACTGTCCCATAGTAATGAACGTGTAGGGGTCGGGACGAGAGGCAGGGAGCGCTTCTCAGCCAGTCAAAATCATGATTCAGCTGGCATAATATTTATGGATATATACAAAGAAATGTCAATTGAAAAAAAGGAAAAACGAAAAAAGTGCAGCTAGTTTGCAGTCTTTCCAGCTACAGTTTTTGAAGTTGTGTCCTAACGAGAGAACACATTTTCTATGCCAGGTGAAATCGTGCCTCTTTAGCTCATTGTTATGGATGTATCCAAATGAATGCCTCCAGAAAACAGCTTAAACAAATGCAGCTACTGTTGTTATTCTTTCTGCACTGTTTGATGTGACTAACACTTCGATCACACCGACAACGGCATTGCATTTTGGTACACCAGAATTACATTGATTTCCAATAAAACGCTGCGTTTGCCTTGCAGCATTGCGTTGCAGAGGCAGTTGCGAACCAATAGAACGAACGACCAGCCGGCTTGTGTAGCAACCCTAGATTTTTGTCGGGACTATTTCTTGTGGAAGGATGAAATAGGATGAATAAATTCATCAAAATAACATTTTGAAAATGAAAATATGTCAGTCATATGTTGGTAACCCGTTGTTTAAAAGTGATAATGCCCGAGAAGCCGGTGTTTGGAGGATAAATCGACTTTCTCTGGCCTAACAACACCTGTGCTACTATATCCTCCAAACACTGGCTTCTCGGGCATTATCACTTAAAGGTAGGCCTACACAATGGATCTGAAACTTAAAAGATGCTGTTAATAGCTTGTGGAGTGAGACAAACATAAGCCTTTCTAGATTGTTTGTGTTTAGTCTGAGAAGATGGCAAACCTCAAGTCAACACACAACTGCCAACATAATGGAAACACTTGAGTAAATGAGGGATACAACATGTATTGAATGCAGGTGCTTCCACACAGGTCTGGATTTTTTTTTGTGTGGAAGAAGGGTGTCTCATCCCTCCAATAGAGTTCCATACACTAAGCCATAGACAAGTTGCATTGAAGCTGTTCTGGCTTGTGGTGGCCCAACACCCTATTAAGATACTTTATGTTAGTGTTTCCTTTATTTCGGCATTTACCTGTACATAATTTTTGAGGAGTGCTTTCAGAAGCAAACAGATCAGTGATGTCCCCAGCTGTCTGTCATATTAAGGCTCTTTGTGTTTGTTTAATCCTCTCAGGGAATGTTGCTTTTCTGAAGATGATGTTCATCAGTCCAAATGAAGTGTCTTCAGATGAGTAAAAGGAACAGGACTCACTGCTTTGGACAGGGTTGATTTCTAAACATAACTTCAGCCCAAAGGCTAAGGACAGCCCCTCCCGATCCGCTTATTATGTAAACCATCATTGTCTTTCTTTGGTTTAACTCTGGTTGTTCGGCTTATTAAGGACATTCATGTACATGATTCTAGTATTCTAGGTTAATACAGGTCTCTTCCTTCGCAGTGCATGTTGGACCACCACAGTGTGATGGTGCACAATGCGACAGGCCTTGCCCCAGGGTTCTGCATCTGCAGGTGTTTGTGAGCAGTCAGCTGCTCCCTCCCTACCTGCCAGCTAGATCCTGACCAGGTCTCTCCTGCACAAAAAAAGACTAACCCGGAAAAATAAAAATATAATAAAATGGGTTCCACAGAAGACTACCTCTATCTATTCCCTGGCATATTCAAAGCAGGAATCCTAGCCATGCAGTCATTGAGCAGCCTTTTAAGGTGTGTGTAATATTGTTAACATGTCCACACAATGTCTTTTACACAGCGTAGGCTATTATATATAATATCATAATACTATCTCTTCCAGCGGTAAGCCCCTCTCCCACTAAGAACAGCTAATTGCAAGTCTAATCTTAAAATATGGCTCAGAAAATAAGCAGCGCAGGCAGGTGGGGCTGGATTAAAGAGTGGAAGGGGGAGTTGAAGCAGCTGTTGGAGGAGCCATTTTTAGCGCCTGTATCTCATTGAGAAACATTATGCATTGTTGACTGGCAGCACACGGGGGAGAAAGGCAAATATGCACAGACTAGGTTAAAAGCTTCTTCCTAGACTCAAAGCTCCCCCTCTACTCCTACCCTCTGGCATTGGTTTTCAAGTCATTCCTTGTTTAGTGTTAAATCGATGCAAATGATTATTATTACGTGTATGTATCTGTAAATGACCCCTGTTTTCATGCCAAAGTGATTTGTTTCCCCCAGATGACTTTTAATATGCTCACATTTCCTTTTTTGTCCTTTTATTCTGATTACTCTCCACGAGTGTGATTGCGTTCACTCTTTAGCTGTGATTCCACAAAGCTGGGTAACTGTATTATGACATTTTACAGTATAACCTTTTGTTAAGAGCTCTAATCTGTTCTGACTTGTGAGTATAAATAAATCAGGCAGAGCTTTCATGTTCTGTCATCAAAGAGCATTACATTTCAATTTCTGATTTCTTGAATTCAAGGGAGGTTAGCTTTAGAGTGGCAGAGTGAGTGTGGAGTACAAAGCCCTGGTATAAATGTTTAATTTCACCTCTTAGTGGGTTTTCAGTGCATTTTAAACAAGTTTCATTTGAATATATTAGTACTCTATGACCTTAATCACTTGCATGTTCTCTGGTTTTGTAACATAATAGTAATATATTTTATTGCAGACACTTGTCGAACACGACTAACTGTACAGTGAGTATGTGATCACTATGGAAATAAGAGCTTGGCGTTGGTAGTGCCACGCTCTTACCAATTTAGCCACAATGTAATATGAAGGCACAAAGAGGTGACTGGGTGGAAAACGTAATGTGTGACTTAGCCTATGGAATTATTTACTGGAGTTGAGGTCAGAAAAGAATTTGGTATATTCCAATTAGCTGGGGACCAAATGTTCACTCGCATCAAAACAAAAATGATAACATTTTATTGTTCTTGGAATTCAGGGAGTTGCTATCGCAACATGGAACACTGTTTATTACGGTCAAATGCCAAACAATGAACAAGGAGTATTTGACAAATATTTCTGTAAGTAAACTCAGTGTATCACTTCTGAAATGGGTAGCGACCCATTATTTTAGAACGTTTTGCCCATGTATTTGTAAGTGGGGAAAAATAGCCAAGGTCAACAACACAATAGCTGATTACATGTGTTACACAAACATCACACGTGTTACACGTACGTTCCATTTCTTTAGATTGTCCAGGGTAATGTTACATAGTTTACAAAACATTCATAAAACTATTCATGTTTGCTACATCCGGTAGCTTTAGTGCTTTCAGAAAGTATTCACATCCCTTTACTTTTTCCACATTTTGTTGTTACAGCCTGAATGTAAAATTGATTCAATTGAGATTGTCACACAATACCACATAATGTCAAAGTGGAATTATGTTTTTAGACATTTTTGATAATTTATAAAAAATTAATTACATTGAGTCAAGTATTCAATCCCTTTGTTATGGCAAGCGGAAATAAGTTCAGGAGTAAAAATGCACGTAACAAGTCCACATAAGTTCTCTGGACTCACTCGGTGTACAATAATAGTGTTAAAATCGTTTTTGAATGACTAACTCCTCTCTGTACCCAACACACAATTACTGTATCTGTAAGGTCCCTTAGTCGAGCAGTGAAATTAATACACAGATTCAACCACAAAGACCAGGGAGGTTTTCCAATGCCTCGCATAGATGGGTAAAAAAAAGAAGCTGATATTGAATATCCCTTTGAGCATGGTGAAGTTATTAATTACACTTTGGATGATGTATCAATACACAGAGTCACTACAAAGATACTGGCGTCCTTCCTAACTCAGTTGCCAGAGAGGATGGAAACCCCTTGGGATTTCACCAAGGCCAATAGTGATTTTAAAACTGTTAGAGTTTTAAAGGTGCTACACACTTTTTGCACTGTAATTTCAGAAAATATCCATAGTATATGCTGATAGTAACAGTGTTTCACAGTATTACTTATCTGCCAGTGAAGTGATTGGCTGCGATATTCGCCTATTGATATTTTGCAGAAATTTGACGCTTTTTCCATTTCAGTTTATGTAAGGAAACAAACACTGAATAGTGTAAGTAATCATTGTACCATCTACATTGCTGTGAAATATATTTTCAGTAATGCAAAATATTGTTTTTACAGCTGTTTTGAAGCTGATGGATCAAAACACAAGATAGACCTAAAGAATATTTGCGTTCTTCATTTCCCATCACACAATGTTTCATTATGAAGCTTACCCATAGTCCCCAGTCATGTGGTGTTTGTTTACAAGCAGACAACATCGAGAGACCGGAGTCTTGTGAGTCGCTCACTGTTGTGCAGCACTCTCCAGGTGATCTTATTGAATTACGGAATTCACAACTAAATGTTTGCCAGCTAGATATTTTATAGGTAATAAGTTAACGGTCTAAAATGTGCTAAATGCTCTGCAGTTGTGCATTTGGTTTGCTAATTTAGTAGCTATTTAGCGATCTAGCTAAGTGGTTAGCTTCTTACAAAAAGTTAATTAACAAATACAAAATCAAGTTTATTTTGGTAACAGCAGAGAATCCCCTCCTGGGTCGAGCCTTGCTGTCTAATATTTGTTTTGTGTGTACAGCAAACTGTGAGTAGCATTTTTTAATTACTTGTATAACTTTGAGCTGGGATGTCGGTCTTGCAAGTACTTTAGGTCAGAACTGTGTAATCTCTGCAATGCGCTCGTTAGCATTCTCTATGGGATTTTACATGTACTTTATAGCATTGCTAACCTTCGGATTCCAGAGGCTGTGTGGTTTCAAAATAACAAATTCACCTTTCAGCTGTACAATAACCTAAAACACAAGGCCAGATATACACTGCAGTTGCTAAACAAGACGACATTGAATGTCCCTGAGTGGCCTAGTTACAGTTTTGACTTAAATTGGCTTGAAAATCTATGGCAAGACTTGAAAATGGCTGTCAAGCAATGATCTACAACCAACTTGACTGAGCTTGAAAAATTTGTGCAAAGCCTTTACAGACTTACCCAAAAAGACTCACAGCTGTAATCGCTGCTAACGGTGATTCTAACATGTGGGGGTGTGAATACTTATGTGAATGAGATTTCTGTATTTCATTTTGAATACATTTGCAAAATGTTCTAAACATGTTTTCACATAGTCTTTATGGGTTATTGTGTGTAGATGGGTGAGGAAAGAATCAATTTAATCCATTTTGAGTTCAGGCTATCACACAATAAAATGTGGAATATGTCAAGGGGTATGAATACTTTCTGAAGGCACTGCTACATGCTCTCCTCATACAGTTGTATAGTATGTTTATGCTCCTTTCCTACCTGATGACTAATTTACCAGACTGACCCAGGGTGCTCTATAATCAGTGTAGTGTTGTCTGTCTAGACCACTCACGGATCAGCTCTTTTAGATGTCATTAGACCTGGAGAGTTACCAGATTGTCTGTGAGTGTTGAGCTGTGTGCACCCAATGTTAAAGCAAAGCACTCATACCTGGCTGCTAGATTTTTTTCTATCAATTAATATAGTTTCAGATTGAGGCATAAAACTTCAAGGTTGGTAGGTTAGCTGCACTTGTGAATTTTGTTTCTGTTGTTGCTGTCCAAGCATAGGTATTTCATACAATGGAGGTTTTTTGCCTTGATTGATGAGTGGGAGGCTAACATTGTTAAATTGTGTTGGACAACAACGGCTATCTCGGTAGGTGTTCCCTGGGGTGTTTGACAACATTTGGCTAGTAGTAATTCAGGTCATGGCGGGTGTATTTTTAGTGAGTAATGTTTCACTGTGAGGCTGTGAAAGATCCATTTGTTTTTCAGTCTTGTTGCTGATAAAAATCAGTGTGTGATGACGTAGTGCACACAATGTACGTTTTCTCTTAAGTTTTCATATGCCGAATAAAAATGTCAGGATGTTTCCATCGCATTTTTAACTCTACCGATGGCTTTGTCACAAATTGTTGCGTTAAGTGGCAAATATACCTACTCTGGTCTTGGCACGTGCGCTCTAGCAACCGCTTGCAGATACAGTGTGAGTATAGCCTACTTGATGACATTATTATGGTCAAACGGCAGCCAAGCATCGCTCATCATGTCACTAGAATAAGACCCTCGATATTAATTGTAAAGGAGCATCAAAATCACTATGCACTTTCACCACCCTGTGAAGTTCATAACTTATTTCATCTGTAGCCTAATAAACTGGATGGTTTCCCGTGTCGTAGTTGGAGGACCATACACCAAGTTTACTTCAATAGGATGGTAATTATACAGTGCATTCGGAAAGTTACCAGACTTTTCCCACATTTTGTTAGGTTACAGCCTTATTCTAAAATGTATTAAATAAAAACAAATCTTCATTAATCTACACACAATACCCCATAATGACAAAGTGAGAAAAAAACCCAGATACCTTATTTACATAAGTATTCAGACCCATTGCTATGAGACTTGAGCTCAGGTCCATCCTGTTTCCATTGATCGTCCTTGATTTTTCTACAACTTGATTGGCACATTCAATTGATTGGACATGATTTGGAATGGCACACACTTGTGCCAAGATTTCACAATTGACAGTGCATGTCAGACCAAAAACCAAGCCATGAGGTCGAAGGAATTGTCGAGGCACAGGTCTGGGGAAGGGTACTAAATCTCTGCAGCATTAAAGGTCCCCAAGAAAACATTGGCCTCCATCATTCTTAAATGGAAGAAGTTTGGAACTACCAAGACTATTCAAACTGAGCAATCGGGGGAGAAAGGCCTTGGTCAGGGAGGTGACCAAGAACCCGATTGTCACTCTGACAGAGCTCCTGAGTTCCTCTATGGTGATGGGAGAACCTTCCAGAAGGACAACCATTTCTGTAGCACTCCACCAGTTTACGGTAGAGTGGCCAGATGGAAGCCACTCCTCAGTAAAAGGCACATGACAGCCCGCTTGAAGTTTGCCAAAAGGCACCTAAATGACTCTGACCATAAGAAACACGATTCTCTGGTCTGATGAAACCAAGATTGAACTCTTTGGCCTGAATGCCAAGCGTCACGTCTGAAGGAAACCTGGCACCATCCCTACGGTGAAGCATAGTGGTGGCAGCATTATGATGTGGGGATGTTTTTCAGTAGCAGAGACTGGGAGACTAGTCAGGATTGAGGGAAAGATTTACAGCGCAAAGTACAGAGACATCCTTGATGAGAACCTGCTCCAGCGCACTCAGGATCTCAGACCCGGGCGATAGTTCACCTTCTAACAGGACAATGACCCTAAGCACACAGCCAAGACAATGCAGGAATGGCTTCAGGACAAGTCTCTGTATGTCCTTGAGTGGCCCAGCCTGAGCCCGGACTTGAACCCGATCGAACATCTTTGGAGAGACCTGAAAATAGCTGTGCAGCGACGCTCCCGATCCAACCTGACAGAGCTTGAGAGGTTCTGCAAAGAAGAATGGGAGAAACTCCCAAAATACAGGTGTGCCAAGCTTGTAGCGTCATGCCAGAGAAGACTCAAGGCTGTAATCGCTGCCAAAGGTGCTTCAACAAAATACTGAGTAAAGGGTCTGAATTTGTATGTAAATGTGGTATTTCAGTTTAAATTTTTTATCAATTCTAAACCTGTTTTGCTTTGTCATTGTGGGGTATGGTGTGCAGATCAATGAGGGGGAAAAACAATGAATCAATTTTAGAATAAGGCTGTAACTTAACAATGTGGAAAAGGCGTCTGAATACTTTTCAATACACTGAATACAAATATTTGCACATAAAGGCGTTTCCACTGACATTTCTCACATAATAAATTTGACTTTAATGGACAAAAAATGTGTTTTTCTTTCATAAACAAGGACATTTCTAAGTGACCACAAACTTTTAAATGGTAGTATATATTCTACAGAGACTCGTGCCCAGAAAGTGTTTCACTTCCAAATGTATTTGATTTTTAGGCTTGGGTACATCACCTTTTCCTCCTTCCTTTATCCAGTAGACTAGTGTCAGTTCTGTTTTGCTAGATAATAAAATGGCATTTCTACAGCTCCTCATTTCAGAGGCAATTCTAAGCAAATTTCATGCTCTGGAGTCCATTTGAAATGGCTACTGAATGTCAATGTATATTACTTTCTGTGTATTTGTCATGGAACATGTTGCCCCCTGCGGCTAAAGGGTAATTGCCAGCCTTTTACAGGGTTTCCACAGCGAGCCACTGAGATAGGACCGGCTGACCCTATAACGTTTGTCAAGACTGGGATCAAAACCACAACCTATAACCGATTCACCGGTCATATCCTGGACCTTTGTGCTCCCTTCAAGCTCTGAGCTCTGCGGCTTTAAGGGTCTTAGTGCGTTTATCTCTGCCGTCCAGATTCTCCCGTCTCCTCTTTATATCAGTCTGACAAGCCTCATCTCACACACGCTGCAATACAACGCAACATCAAGAATAAATACATCCAAGACTAGATGTCATGGCAGAATCACAGAGGGAGGGGGGAGCGGACAGTGGGAAAAATCTTTTTGCAATATCGCTTTGTGCAAGATTGCTTAATTAAAGCTTAATTAAAGATTGTTTTTCTTGCTTCTTGTCACTCACTCACTGAATAAGCCAGGCAAGGGGGTGGGGGTTGGTACATTCAGGCCTTCTCGTCATGTTTAGGCTGACAATGAGAGCTGGAGGAGGGATGAATATACCCAGTGGGCTCAGCTATAATGGCAGCTGACAGACTCTGTGGCTCTACGTCACATATGTCAGAGTCAAGGCCCGCGGGCCACATCCGGCCCGCAAGAAGGTTTTTTACGGCCCCTGGGATGATCTTGATTTATTATTAGAACCGGCCCGCAGCAAGCCGGCAGCCCGCAGATCTTTTACACGCACCAATACTACATTTCCCACAATGCAAAGGTGACGCACCGAGCAGTAGGCTGCTTCATTTCAATATTTATTGGCACAGCAGTCGTCAGCATCACAGTAAAATTAACTTTCAGATACCCATCAAAAATGGCAAAACGGAAGGTGGATACTGAGAACCGGGGGTTTCAAACAAGGTGGGAGTCGGAGTATATGTTCACGAAGGTAGCTGGAAAACCTGTGTGTCTTCTGTGTGGAGAAAGTGTGGCGGTACTGAAAGAGTATAATCTGAGACGACATTATGAAACGAAACACGCGGACACACACGCGGACGCAACTGTCAAGGCCAGTTTTATTTTGGCAGAAGAGATCGCTAAATCAGCCCGGCCATTTACGGAGGGGGATTTCATCAAAAACTGCATGATTAAAGTTTGTGACGAAGTTTGCCCAGAAAAAAGGCAACTCTTTTTAAATGTGAGTCTGAGCAGAAACACCATTGCCGAGAGAGTAGACCAGTTGTCCATCAATCTAAAAGAGCAGCTTGTGAAAAAGGGAAAAGATTTTATTGCATATTCCTTGGCTGTGGATGAGAGCACCGACATTTCTGACATTGCCCAGTTGTCAATTTTCATCCGCGGAGTGGACTCCAACCTAAGCGTGACAGAGGAGTTTTTGGCTTTACGTCCTATGCATGGCACAACTACGGGGCATGATTTGTATGAAGAGGTGTCAAGATGTGTAAATGAGATGGAGCTGCCTTGGGAAAAACTCGTGGGTTTGACAACCGACGGAGCACCTGCGATGTGTGGACACAGGAGCGGACTGGTGGCGAAGATACGGGAAAAGATGCAAGAGGAAAACGCGACAGGTGAGCTGACAGCTTATCATTGTATCATACACCAGGAAGCGTTGTGCGGTAAAGCCTTGAAAATTGAGCATGTAATGAGCATCATCACGCGCACAGTTAACTTTATCAGAGCCAAAGGTTTGAATCACCGCCAGTTCAAGGCATTTCTGACGGAGTTAGAAACGGAGCATGGTGATTTGCCTTATCACACAGAGGTGCGATGGCTAAGCCAGGGAAAGGTGCTTCAAAGATGTTTCGAGCTTCGTGAGGAGATTTGTCTGTTCTTGGACAGCAAAGGGAAAGACACAACACAACTCCGAGACGAAATGTTTCTGTGTGAAATGGCTTTTCTGTGTGACATTACGAGTCATCTGAATGCAATAAACTTGCAGCTGCAGGGTCAGGATCGTGTAATCTCTGATATGTACAGTACAGTGAAGGCATTTAAAACCAAACTGACTCTGTGGGAGACGCAGATGCGGAAAGAAAATTTGAGCCACTTTCCCAGCTGCCAGACCATGAAAGAGAAGCTCTCTACCAGTGCGTTCCCGAGCACACAGTTGGCTGATAAAATAGGTATGCTTGCCGCTGACTTTCGACGCCGATTTGCTGACTTTGAAGCACAAAAAAGCAGGTTGGAACTGCTCGGTAACCCATTTGCTGTTGACGTGGAAAGCTCACCACCAAACCTCCAAATGGAGTTGATTGACCTCCAATGCAATGATGCACTGAGGGCAAAATATGCGGCAGTGGGTGCTGCGGAGTTCGCCCGTTTCCTCCCCGGCACAATGCCCCAGCTGCGCATCCAGGCTGCTCAAACGTTGTCTATGTTTGGCAGCACATACCTGTGTGAACAACTGTTTTCTTTGATGAACCTGAACAAAACATCACACAGAAGTCGACTTACTGCTGAACACCTCCACTCAATTCTGAGGATTTCTTCAGCTCAGAGCCTTACCCCGAACATTGATGAACTTGTGGAAAAGATGGGACACCACCAAGTATCACCCTCAACCTCAAACAAGTGAACATTACTGTGCAATCACATATTTAGAGTTTTTACTCAGTTCAAGTTTAAAAGTTAAAATTTAATATTTGTTTTCACTGCATGTTACTTCTCCTTAAACAAAGTGTTGTTTTTGATTAATAGATTTTTGCACTTTATTTTTTTGTATTTCAATCCAATTATATTTTAAAAATATTTCAGTTGAGTGGATGATAGAAAATTGCTATTATTGTTTTTTCTTTGAAGTAAATTTAGCCCACTTTTGCTAAAATAGAAAATATAGTCTACTGATGGTGCCTTGAATACCGGTTTCTTTCATTTAATGTTCATGTTATGGGGATATTTATATAAAGGAAATTTGTCTTTTGTGTCTGTTGAAAATTAAAGATTACTGACAGAGCCATAAGAAAATATTGCTTTATTTATCTGATCATATTGTAATATATTTGTTAGGTTTTCAGTAGGTTCAATTAGGTTCACTAGACTATATGCGTCATTTAAAAAATTTTCAATGAACATTCGAACAGTCCGGCCCTCGTCTTGTAGCTGATTTTTTTATTTGGCCCTCCGTCCATTTGACTTTGACACCCCTGCTCTACGTAATGGGCCTGAACACTTGCGTGTGTTTAGTTTAGTCCACCTGGCTGGCTGATGCCTTGGAGTCCACAGAGTGGGGATACTACGGTACTCAATAGCGTAACGGGAGCTTGAGTTTCCCTAACTGTGAAGAGAGAGGAAAGGGATACTGCTGGAGTCATAATGATTATCAGGACAGCTTAAAGCGGGCCTGTTATCTTTTGACAGAGCTTATCTTGATGTCCTGTTGTATGTCGTCTCCTCACAGAGAACAGGAAGAGGGGGTCTTTTTAGTCCAGGTCCCAGAGCATGCATTCACCCTGGTTAGAGAGAGTCTGGGAGAGACTGGATGAGTGGGCTTTGAGAGGGAGGGATGCTGCACATCCATTTTGAGGTGATAATGATCTTTTGTGGTTACTAGGTACTTTATCAATACACCATTTGCCAAAGCCCCATCATTGGAAATACATTTTTTAAATTGAATTGTGTAGGGTCCATTTCCATCTAAAAAGACCCATGAGAACCAACATGTGAAATAAATTAGAGCATGTCAAATGATAGCAGAGTTTATATTTTTGAGAAATTAAGGCATATTTTCATTTTTCTACCATTTTCCATCCAAAAAATGATGAATAAGGCTTTGATTTTTGGTCAAACAGATGGAAACGGGGTCTTAGACAACATCTACCAGAAAAACTATTTAACATTTATTAGAAATAGATCAAAGCATAATAATGTAAGTAAAGATCCATATTTGGTTTTGGAGAAATTATTTGCCTTCTGTAAGTTTAAGAAACATTGCCTTGTGCCTTGTAATTCTGTTACCAATAACCGTCATCTTAAAAGTAGGTACACCGACCAATTAGTTCGTTTTTACTGATCTTGTTTATAAATTCAGTGATTTAAACTCATAATTATTTTACAAACTCGGTAATGGAATTACAGAAGAAACTGTAACAGAATTACTGCAGTTGAATTGTCATCTGGTGTTCAAAGCGGGACTGTTTTTCAGTCGGGACAACTCCTTCCTCTCTCTCTCTCACACACTCGCTCTCTTGCTCTCTCTCTAACAAGCATCCTCAACCCCTGAGCACCGGACATCCATGGACGTAGAAATTTGGTCAGTCCGCCCTTGTCGGATGAGCTCTGAACCAATCATATATATTTCACAAGTTTGGAGAGTACAGTAGAACACATTGGACAACAGGACAGTGTAGTGTACTGAACATATGTGCTGTGATGTCCAAACTTGGGAAACAGATGACTATGATTTTGTCTGATCCGGACCAACCAAATGTGATCTTGTTTGGGGTCATTGCACATTACAATAATAATGTGTAGGATAATGCCCAAATACACAAAAGAAGGATATTGCATATTTCTGCCTTTGTGTATACATATTCACCATGAAGAGAAGGTTATTCATATCCATATTTATGCATTTCTGTATAGTACAAATTAGGGGCCCATGATGTCAAGTCAAATCGTAATTCCATTGCCAGATGTAAATCCACTTCACCTACTGTAGGTCAATGTGTCGTCATAGCTGACACCCCACCCCATTCTTTCTGCAGACATATTTTGATTCTTAATTCGGAGCAGATATTTAAGAGTTTTTGGAAAACGTGGTCGCCTAAAAAACTGATGGAGATTTTACCTTAATTCCAAACTTTGCGCAGTTGTTTCAGTAAATGTGTTTACCGTGGAATTGCCCTAGGCTATGTGTTGCCAATACTAGTCTACCTACCTAGCCTACGTCACATGGACACACACATTCATGATGTTGTGTGTATTTTGTCTGATTATGTCCAGAGGACCATCATGCAACAACCTGGGGTGTGGACCTATATTTAGACCAGAATCTGGGAGGGGGAAGCATGAGGAAGACGGACTCATCATTGACTGCTCCTAGCCAAACCGGCTGACAGTAATGGATGCTCCTGTGATGTGTAAAAATAGGTTACTGTGTAAAATATGCATAGAATAGATGTTAATAGCTTAATCTGCATGAAATAATATGCATAATGTGTTTTAACAACATGAAACACATAAGATTTCTGTTGCCCTAAATATTATATCAAATTAAATCAATTTAGTTAGACACCCTGGACCCACTCCAATTTGTAAACTGCCACAAGCAGATCCACAGATGGCTCTGTTGCACTCCACACGGCCTATGTCCTGACACGTAGCACCCAGGCGGTGAGGGTAAGCAACAACACATCCACCATGCTGACCAACACTGGGGCCCCTCAGGGGTGTGTGCTTAGTCCCTCCTGTACTCCCTGTTCACCCACGACTGCGTGGCTGCGCATGACTCGCAACACCATCATCAAGTTTGCTGATAACACGACGGTGGTAGGACTGATCACAGATGACGATGAGGCAGCCTATAGGGAGAAGGTCAGAGACCTGGCGGTGTGGTGCCAGGACAACAACCACTCCCTCAACATCAGCAAGACAAAGGAGATTATCGTGGACTACAGAAAATGGAGGGGTGAGCACGCCCCCAAAGACATTGATGGGGCAGTAGTGGAGCGTGTTGAGAGCTCCAAGTTCCTCGGTGTTGGCATCACTAATGAACATGGGCCACACCCACACAGTTGTGAAGAGGGCAAGACTGCGCCCAAGCATGTCTCTTCTTCTTTTTGGCATTCTTTAGTAGTGGTTTTTTGCTGTAATTCATGCAGTCTCCTCTGAACAGTTGATGTTGATGTGTCTGTTACTTGAACTCTGAAGCATTTATTTGGGCTGCAATCTGAGATGAAGTTAACTCGAGTGAAATTATCCTGTGCAGCAGAGGGGTCTTCCTTTCCTGTGGCGGTTCTTTAAATTTTCCGGATTGACCGACCATCATGTCTTAATGTAATGGACTCTCATTTCTCTTTGCTTATTTGAGCTTTTCTTGCCATAATATGGACTTGTTTTTTTCTAAATAGGGCTTTCTTCGGTATACCACCCCTACCTTGTCTCAACACATCTGATTGATCAAACACATTAAGAAGGAAAGAAATGCCACAAATTAACTTTTAACAACGCACACATGTTAATTGAAATGCATTCCAGGTGACTACCTCATGAAGCTGGTTGAGCGAATGCCAAGAGTATGCAATGCTGTCATCAAGGCAAAGGGTGGCTACTTTAAAGAATGTGTTCAACACTTTTTTTTGGTTACTACATGATTCCATATGTGTTATTTAATAGTTGTGATATCTTCACTATTCTACAATGTAGAACGTAGTAAATATACAGAAAAACCCTGGAATGAGTAGGTGTGTCCAAACTTTTATAGATACATTTTTTTTATCTTCAACTCTGCATTGTTGAAAAATGACCTGTAAGTAAGCATTTCACTTTTAGTTTTACTAAGCATGTGCAAATAAAATTTGATGTAAAAAAAAAAAAGTACCATGTGTTCTTTAAAAAAGATAGAAGAGATCCTGCCGTAGTTGTCTCTAGTTGAAGATTCCTCTTCCCTTTGGGAGTATCCTAGTTCCCTAGTAGTATTTGGATGGAACCAGTTGTGCTTAGTACATCAAGTCTTTGCATACCTCTGTACTGCACTCTTCACATAGCCTAGGCCTCCCATCCTTTGTGTTTGGCAACCAACCACCACTGTCTTTACCCCTCCCTTTGTTTGTGTGTGTTGACTTCCTCATAATTGGGCTTAAAGGGATACTTCGGTGTTTTGGCAATGAGACCCTTTATCCACTTCCCCAGAGTCAGATGAACTTGTGGATACCATTTTTATGCCTGTGTCCAGTATGAAGGAAGTTAGAGGTAGTTTCGCGAACCAATGTTAACTAGCGTTAACAAAATGACTTGAAGTCAGCATGCAGATACCCATAGACTTCCAGTCATTGCGCTAATGCTAGAAAATTCAGAAGTATCCCTTTTAAGTCAAACTGTAGGGTCTTAGTGGACACGTGTAACCTGAAAGCCCTGTCTGTAAGTATGCTTCATCTAGCAAACACTGCCGGCATACCTCAGTTTCTATCATATCACGTAAAGGAAAAAACTAATCTCAAAAACTGACCTGCCCTGCTGTAACCTGACCAATTGCCTTTTTGCTGCTTGTTCTATCAGAGTAGATACCGTGGGGATGAGTAAAAGAGTTTGACTCATTTCAGACATGGCTGACCTGTCTGTGTCTGTTGAGCTGCGGAGATGTCTGAGGTTAAGCCGAGACCCCTTTTCAGGCCAGCCAGCCCGTCGGTCTGTCAGCTACCGCATTCTTGTCAAACCAACTAGTTTCATTGTTTACAAGCAAATTAGTGAATGAGCTAAACAGCTAGCTAGCCTGATCATATTGTCTTTTTGAGGCTAAGTATTCTTACACTATGATTTTGAACATTCAGAGCAACTGGGAAACGTCTATGAC
This sequence comes from Oncorhynchus clarkii lewisi, assembly GCF_045791955.1. Lineage (NCBI taxonomy): Eukaryota > Metazoa > Chordata > Actinopteri > Salmoniformes > Salmonidae > Oncorhynchus > Oncorhynchus clarkii. The sequence continues at coordinate 33,613,563 of NC_092158.1, forward strand.
AGGCATAGTTGTTATGTAGCAAGCTAAGGTGACATCTGAGTGATAGTAACCACGAGCACCACCACCAATCAGTCTACACTACCCGTCATGACTATGACAACTAGCGTAGCCATATGACTGCTGTCTGAACACACACACATCCAATTTGGTCACTTGTAACATGCTGTTTAGACGGTCAGTATTCCAAAACTGATTTGACCATTAAGGCCTGCAATGTGCACAAGGCTTTTGCCGACTGTTATTTTTTCAACTCCCTGTCTGTTGTCTGCGTTTCCCTCTCTGATTTAGCGCGATGTTGTGTGACTCCATTGGCCCTCTGTCTGAATGAGGCGGCTGCGGTCAGCAGTATGGCTCTGTGTTTGAACAGTGACGCTTAGGGCATTGTGCCCTAAGGCCCGGACAAAGGCTGGGGGATATAGAGCTGAAGGATAGTGCTGGGGTGCAGAGAGTGACAGACCTGGGCCCTATCAGGGACGATTTGTTTTGGGGGATGGGAGGTAATCTAGGGTGAGCAGAGGAGGGATCTATTTTACCCCCTGTCCATAGCTCTTCCTGTGTCTGGAGAGAGCTATGGGATACAGGCCAAAAACACGTGGCTCTCATTTCTGCCCTAGTTTGAATTGTTGAAGCATGAGTCAGAAGGTGCCTCACCTCCTGGAAATTCTCTCTCTGCCTGCTTCCACTTCCCCAAAGTTGGTAGTCATGGATTCTAATTCTCTTGCTCACTGTCTCTTTCACTCTCCTTTCTTTTTCTTGTTTTTTTTTATCGCCAATAAATATGTGATCCTTTACCAAACTTATACTGAACAAAAATATAAACGCAACAATTTCAAAGATTCAAGTGTGTGTGTGTGTGTGTGTGTGTGTGTGTGTGTGTGTGTGTGTGTGTGTGTGTGTGTGTGTGTGTGTGTGTGTGTGTGTGTGTGTGTGTGTGTGTGTGTGTGTGTGTGTGTGTGTGTGTGTGTGTGTGTGTGTGTGTGTGTGTGTGTGTGTGTGTGTGTGTGTGTGTGTGTGTGTGCGCGTGCGCACACAGTTGAAGTCGGAAGTTTACATACACCTTAGCCAAATAAATTTAAACTCAGTTTTTCACAATTCCAAACATTTTTATCTGAGTAAAAATTCCCTGTTTTAGGTCAGTTAGGATCACCACATTTTAAGAATGTGAAATGTCAGAATGATTTTTCAGCTTTTATTTTTTTCCATCACATTCCCAGTGGGTCAGAAGTTTACATACACTCAATTAGTATTTGGTAGCACTGTCTTTAAATTGTTTAACTTGGGTCAAACGTTTCGGGTAGCCTTCCACAAGCTTCCCACAATAAGTTGGGGGAATTTTGGCCCATTCCACCTGACAGAGCTGGTGTAACTGAGTCAGGTTTGTAGGCCTCCTTGCTCACATGCTTTTTCAGTTCTGCCAACAAATTTTCGATAGGATTGAGGTCAGGGCTTTGTGATGGCCACTCCAATACCTTGACTTTGTTGTCCTTAAGCCAATTTGCCACAACTTTGGAAGTATGCTTGGGGTCGCTGTCTATTTGGAAGACCTCTTTGCAACCAAGCTTTAACTTCCTGACTGATGTCTTGAGATGTTGCTTCAATATATCCACATAATTTTCCTACCTCATGGCGCCATCTATTTTTGTGAAGTGCACCAGTTCTTCCTGCAGCAAAGCTCCCACCCTTGTGCTTTACAGTTGGGATGGTGTTCTTTGGCTTGTAAGCCTCACCCTTTTTCTTCAAAACATGATCATGATGGCCAAACAGTTTCATTTTTGTTTCATCAGACCAGAGGACATGTCCCCAAAAAGTACGACCTTTGTCCCCATGTGCAGTTGCAAACCGTAGTCTGACTTTTTTATGGCAGTTTTGGAGCAGTGGCTTGTTCTTTGCTGAGCGGCCTTTCAGGTTATGTCGATATAGGACTTCACACGGTCCTTTGCTGCTGTTCTGGGATTGATTTGCACTTTTCACACCAAACCACTTTTCACACGTGTCTCCTTCCTGAGTGGTATGACGGCTGCGTGGTCCCAAGGTGTTTATACTTGCGTACTATTGTTTGTACAGATGAATGTGGTACTTTCAGGCGTTTGGAAATAGCTTCCAAGGATGAACCAGACTTGTGGAGGTCTACAATATTTTTTCTGAGGTCTTGGATTAGTTATTTTGATTTTCCCATGATGTCCAGCAGAGGCACTGAGTTTGAAGGTAGACCTTGAAATACATCCACAGGTACACTTCCAATTGACTCAAATTATGTCAATTAGCCTATCAGAAGCTTCTAAACCATGACATAATTTTCTGGAATTTTCCAAGCTGTTTAAAGACTCAGTCAACTTACACTGAACCCAAACCGGCTGCACGTGTGCGCCATCGTGCATACATTTATTTTGTCCCCCTACACCAAATGCGATCACGACACGCAGATTAAAATATCAAAACTAACTCTGAACCAATGACATTAATTTGGGGACAGGTCGAAAAGCATAAAACATTTATGGCAATTTAGCTAGTTAGTTGCACTTGCTAGCTAATTCGTCCTAATTAGCTAGCTTGCTGTTGCTAGCTAATTTGTCCTGGGATATAAACATTGAGTTGTTATCTTACCTTAAATGCACAAGGTCCTCCGACAATTAATCCACACATAAAACGGTCAACCGAATCGTTTCTAGTCATCTCTCCTCCTTCCAGGCTTTTTCATCTTTGAACTTATATGATGATTGGCATCTAAACTTTCATAGTATTACTACACCGTCCGGCAACACAGTTCGTCTTTCAATCACCTGCTTCTATAAACCAATGAGGAGATGGGAGAAGCAGGAATTGCAGCGCGATCTACGTCAGAAATAGGAATTTCTTCTATTTTAGCCCTTGGCAACGCAGACGCCCGTGAGCAGTGTGGGTGCAATAATTGAATAACATAGATTCCTAAATTTATTTTGTGACACGAGCGTTGTGGTCAGCCTGTTAGTGTATGTAAACTTCTGACCCACTATAATCGTGATACAGTGAAATAATCTGTCTGTAAACAAGTGTTGGAAGTCCTAACCGACTTGCCAAAACTATAGTTTGTTGAGTGGTTGAAAAACAAGTTTTAATGACTCAAACCTAAGTGTATGTTAACTTCTGACTTCAACTCTCGTGTGTGTGCGTGTGATCTCAGTCAATTTAAATTAATTAATTAGGGCCTAATCTATGGATTTCACATGACTGGGAATACAGATATGCATCTGTTGGTCACAGATACCTTAAAAGAAAGTCCGTATCTGGTGTGACCACCATTTGCCCATGCAGCGCGACACATCTCCTTCACATAGAGTTGAATTGGGCTTTTGATTACGGCCTGTGGAATGTTCTTCCACTTCTCTTCAATGGCTGTGCAAAGTTGCTGGATATTGGCGGTAACTGGAACTCCGTCGATCCAGAGCATCCCAAACATGCTCAATAGGTGATATGTCTGAGTATGCAGGCCATGGAAGAACTGGGACATTTTCAGCTTCCAGGAATTGTGTACAGATCCTTGCGACATGGGGCCGTGCATTATCATGTTGAAACATGAGGTGATGGCGGCAGATGAATGGCATGACAATGGGCCTCAGGATCTCATCACGGTATCTCTGCATTCACATTGCCATCGATAAAATGCAATTGTGTTTTTTATCCGTAGCTTATGCCTGCCCATACCATAACGCCAACGACCACCATGCCGCACTCTGTTCACAACGTTGACATCAGCAAACCGCTCGCCCACACGACGCCATACACATGGTGCGGTTGTGAGGCTTGTTGGACGTACTGCCAAATTCTCTAAAACAACATTTGAGGCGGCTTATGGTAGAGAAATTTTAAATTAAATGATCTAGCAACAACTGGTGAATGTTCCTGCAGTCAGCATGCCCAATTGTACGCTTCCTCAACTTGGGACATCTGTGGCATGTTTGTGTGTCAAACTGCACATTTTAGAGTGGCCTTTTATTGTCCCCAGCAAAGGGTGCACCTGTGTAATGATCATGCTGTTTAATCAGCTTCTTCATATGCCACACCTGTCAGGTGGATGGATTATCTTGGTAAAAGAGAACTGCTAACAGGGATGTCAACAAATTTGTGCACAACATTTGAGTGAAATAAACTTATTGTGCATATGGACCATTTCTGGGATCTTTTATTTCAGCTCATGAAACACGGGACCAACACTTAACATGTATTTTTTGGGTATTTTTTACCCCTTTTCTCTACCCAATTTTGTGATATCCAATTGGTAGTTTCAGTCTTGTCCCATCGCTGCAACTCCCATACCGACTCGGGAGAGGCGAAGGTCGAGAGCCATGCGTCCTCAAACACGACCCTGTCAAGCCACACTGCTTCTTGACATGCTGCTCGCTTAACCTGGAAGCCAGCCGCACCAATGTGTCAGAGGAAACGCCGTACAGCTGGAAACCAAAGTCAGCGTGCATGCGCCCGGCCTGCCACAAGGAGTCGCTTGTGCGCGATGGGACAAGGACATCCCGGCTGGCCAAACCCTCCCCTAACCCAGTATGACGCTGGGCCATTTGTGCACCAGTCATGGGTCTCTTGATCGCGGTCGACTGCAACCCAGTCCGGGATCGAACCCGGGTCTGTAGTGACTCCGCAAGCACTGTGACACAGTGCCTTAGACCGCTGCGCCACTCGGGAGGCCAACACCTTACATGTTGCGTTTATATTTTTGTTCAGAGTATATTTAAAGATCAAAACACCAATTCTAAGAAGAATCATTGCAATAAGCTGCTTTAGCTACATCTTTGCATGTTTGGGAAGATAGGCTACAGTACAATGTGGACAGATGTGAAGCCACAGGCTAGTGGTCAGCATCTACTGACCTTATACATTCAGTGAAGCCACAGGCTAGTGGTCAGCGTCTACTGACCTTATACATTCAGCGTCTGCAATCTCCCAGAGGGAATGTGATGATTTACAGCCTCATAAAACAGCCATCTGGGGTCTGTGCGTGTATGTGGTTTTACTATCCTTGTGGGGACATTTCCCTGGTCCCCACAAGAACAAAGGCTATTTAGGGTTAGGCTTAGGGGTTTGTGGTTAAGGGTTGGGGTTAGGGGAATAGGATTTTTAGTGGGAATCAATTGTTTGGTCCCCACAGGGATAGTAAAACAAATGTGTGCGTGACACCATCGCACCGATCTCATAATGACCCAGCCTCCACAGGACACGTTGTCGTTCTTACGCTGTTAAACTTCCTAGTCTTATGACGTATTCACTCAGCTATTTCTAATGGGAATGTGAGATAACAAGTTTCCAAGACACCTGACCGACTGCCATTTTACCACTCCTTGTCACTGTCAGTGACGTTGACCACTATGGAATGTGCTGGAGCCTGCTAACTAAAGTTATTTTTAAACTGTAACTTGCACCGTTCCACACTATTAGTTCAACTTTAACTCAAGGATCTATACCACTCCTCTGCCTTTAAATGTAATTTGTGCCCTGCTTTCCACCAGCTTGAAATGTACCGAACCGTAAAGCATTGTTGTAGTTTGAACTACTTCGACACATTCCATTCCATTACTATTCTTTTCAATTCATCCTCAGTTGGCATTGTGTGTTTAGTAATCTGTCACAGGGAACTGTTTTTCACATTTTTTACAGGAATGAAGATGACACAATTTAGTAATTACTTCAGCAGTTAGCTCTGGAGAAAACACACTGAATGTGTGTATGTTTTGTTTGCATCCCCCCCCTGCCTCCAACTAAATCTACAAAGACTTGTTTTTTCTAAACAAGGTAACATACTGGAGTCTCTAGTGATACCTCTGGATGCTTTCATAATTAAACCCGCTCCTCTCCTTTGTCTTTTCATCCTGTCCCCCACTGGATGTTGTCTGTGTTTGTGGTTCCCATGGAGGTGTTATCAGGGCTCCCTGGGCTGGCCTGGCCTGCTGCCTATCAGCCCGTCTCCAGAGTCTGCCTCCCCCTGTCCTGTCGCCAGCACACGGCACACACTGTCCCTAAGGTGTGTCTGTCTGTGTGTTCAATGAGAGCACAGGGGAGTGGGGAGGAGGGACATGAGAGGGGGCGCTGTTATCTGACTGTCCAGGGTGCTTAGATAAATTAACTCCCTTCTTTTTCCTCCCCATTTTGTGATATCCAATTGGTAGTTACAGTCTTGTCCCATCGCTGCAACTCCCCTATGGACTCGGGAGAGGCGAAGGTCGAGAGCTATGCCTCCTCCGAAACACGACCCTGCCAAGCCGCACTGCTCCTTGACACAAAGCTCGCCTAACCCCAGAAGCCAGCCACACCAATGTGTTGGAGGAAAGAAGTCAGCTTGCAGGCGCCCAGCCCGCCACAAGGAGTCACTAGAGTACGATTGGACAAGGAAATCCCGGTCAAACCCTCCACTAACCCAGACGACACTCGGCTAATCTTGCGCTGCCTCATGGGTCTCCCGGTCACGGCCAGCTGGGATCAAACCCGGGTCTTTAGTGATGCGTCGAGCACTGCGATGCAGTGCCTTAGACCCCTACGCCACTTAGGATGCGAACTCAGATCTTCAAGGGATGGCAAAAGGAGAGGGGGGTGGAGAGAGGGTGTGTAGTTAGGTATTGGTATTTTATTAGGATCCCCATTAGCTATTGCAAAAGCAGCAGAATGTAGTGTTTTATCTCCAGAGCAGAGACCGAGGGTTAGACAAGCAGCAGCTGTTGAAAGCCAGCCAAATTGTAAGATGATAATGCAGAGCAGCTTATAAATAAGCATCTATTCCTCCCAGGGACATGGTCTTAGGGAGTCAATGGAGTAAGCAGTCTTTCGCCTTTTGATTACTGGACCATTTGTGTGTGTGTGTGTGTGTGCGTGCGTGCATGCGTGCGCTAGAGGCGTCTTGTACTTTTCACTACTTATTTGCTCAGCATATGCCGTTATCCAAGTCTGATTAGCATATTACCCCTTAACAAGAAAAACAGCAAATGTATTCTTAAGTGAATTAGGCTACATACGGCCGTGGCCCTGCTACTACGTTATTAGCTACTGCTACTAGGCCTTCTGCAACACACACACACCTATTTCTCAGGGCAGCAGAGACGGGCTGTTAATAGTAATAATTCCAGGCTCCTTGGTAAGGCAGGTTGTCACAGCTGAGGCTGTCACAGCTGAGGTCAGTGTCATGATGATGTCCTCCTGATGTCTCATTGTCAGCCCTGTAATGTAACCCTGGAAACATTTTCTGGATGTCTTTAATCCAGTGGGACTAAATGCATACACTCCCATAGGCATGCGTTCCTCAGTGCTCTGTTTAATGTACTGTAGTGGGGAAGTAAAACATAAGTCATTTGTCAATTATGTCCAAACAGCCTTCAGGTCATTCGTTCTGAGAATTGATGACATTGCCATGTGGGTACCTGGCTAGCTGAGCGTTCAGCCTGCATTATAGCGCATTGTGTATGAATCACCAATTAGCCAACACAAAACAAACCACAACCCACAGAACACTGAACACATGCAGATATGCTACAAATTGGATTGGCTTCACTCGCTGGGGAGATGTTTGGCGGTTGGTGGAGCAGCATTCATGTTCAACACTTCTAGTGCCATGAAGTCATGTCCGTTATGCATAGGTCAGGCGGAGGAGTTGACAGGCTTCAACACGGTCACAGAGGGTCTGTGAGCAGAGCGTTAATGGAAGAAGTGTTATCAGTAGCTCTTTAATTTATTCGCTACAGGGGCCCCAGACTGCCATGAGAGCTTAATCCCAGCAGAGCAGCGACAGAATAGACTCAGCCCACCCAGGAAAAATAATGTGGCGCCAGCCACGCTCGCTATTCAAAAGTCCTGTCACTGAGGGCTCTACTCAGCTAAGAAAGGAAGAAGCTCCTATCTATTGCGGCCCTAAAATAACTTCCTCTTTTCTTGAAAATGTTTCTTTATAAGAACAAAGACCACATCTCAATGTTTTTAGTTTTTTTTAAATGACGGTATCTTGCTGTCTCAGCGTGAGGAGCAGGATGTTGTCTTCCTATCAGATCCACAAACATATTCCCCCTCCAAACACACACACTTGTTTGTTGTCAGTCACCCACTTTTCTTCTTGACAGAAGAATTGTAGCTATACATTTTTTCTAACAAGACCTCTCAAAGTAATACGGCTTTAACTTGGTGTTTTTACATAAACAGACGGAAGAGACATGTTCTTCACGAGACACTTTTGCAGAGATACAAAGGCTACCTCAACAAAAGTAAACACACACTAGCAAACACACTCTCACCCTGCCTGACATGCTTTCGTTCTCTACATGCTTGTTTCCGCATCGTTAGCCCTGGAGCCTGAAACAGCCTGGTCCTAGAGACCTATAGCCTCAGTCTATAAGACCCATATACACACACTGAGGCTCTTTTGGGTAGCCTCAGCCAGACTATGTAGCCAGCGGTTAATCAGAGGTCTTTATATTGGCTAGCAGAGCCAGAGCAGGGCAGATAGAGAGACTGTCGTTGGGCTTTAGCCTCTAGGGTTTATTAGTGTCTGTTGGGTCTAGTGTTGCTGCTGCTACTCCCACTGCTGCACTGCTTAAACTCACTTCCTACTCTAAGACCTCTCAGGATCAAACCGGTTCAGTGACTTACAAATGCCAGCCAACGCCATTATGAAATATTGTAAGTCGATAAGGAGGATAAGAGAACACAACAGCGTTCCACCACTGATAGAATGTGTTCTACTGTGAGGACATGATGCTGCTCCAGTCATATCACGCGTTGTCTCACTAGGCACTAGGCACTGAGAATGTGTGAGAATGTGTGAGAATGTTATCTGTGCTAGAAAATTGTTTTCTTAGTATAGTAGCTAGCTGTGTAGAGTGCATAGGCACAGAAAATCTGGAATATGCTGACTGACATTATTTTCATCATGAACTGAAAACAACATGGTTTTAGTTGTTGTCACTGGCACTTCAATTTGTGGTTGCTTTCATTGGTCTCTATCCTCCAGGCCCCTGTTTAAGATCTCAGTTTTAATAAAGGCATCTCCCTCCCTTGGCTGGATTCCAGCCGATGATTCTTCCTTCCTTTACCACAAAGATAATAAACCTCTGCGCAACATGTCATTCTTTTACAAATCCCCATTCTTCCTTCCTCCCCCTGCTTAGCCTTTCTCTCTCTTCTTTCACCTCCCCCCTCTCCTCTGTCTCTCAAGTGTCATAGCGGCAGCAGCATTCTCGGTAGGATCAGTTGCCAGGAGACAGGATTCTCTCCCCATTGTGCTGTTATAAAGGGGGTCTACAATCAGCACGACTGGGGAGAATCTGGGGCCCTGGAGACCTACACTCCACATTCAGGGGTGTAGGTGGGAGGACTGCTGGGGGGACAGAGGGAAGAGTAGAGGGGGTGTACAGGGTGGGGTTGGGGGAGGCTCTGACACACAATTCCCATCAGCCAGTGCTGGTCGCCATGTAATCCTGCTGGGAAATGCTGTGTCAGACAGACACAATTTGTGGGAGAGAGGAGCCAGTCACATGGAGGGAAGCAGGCATGAATAGTTATTTGAATAGTTTTTAATTAGCTAATCAGTGTACCTCCGTTCCCACTGTTTGCTTCCCTCCCCCTCTAGACTCACACTCAACACACCACAACAGGAGGCAGGCAGTTCCCAACAAATGTGGTCACAATTTTGCAAGGATTGTGTGTGCATTTACCCACATTTACCAGCAGGTTCATCTTCATAGTGGTCCTTTTCTTGAGACCGTAGTAATAGGTTATTTTATCACCCTCTATTTGCCGTTAGAGACCAGAGTCGTTTCCCTGAGCCAGGCTGCCATTACTCTGAATGAAGATAGAAGGAAATCCCATATTATAAACTTGGTGGTTCAAGCCCTGAATGCTGATTGGCTGACAGTCGTGGTATATCACCCCGTATACTACGCGTATGACAAAGCATTTATTTTTACTGCTCTAATTATGTTGGTAACCAGTTTACAATAGCAATAAGGCACCGCGGGTGTGTGTTGCGGAGTGCCTGGATACAGCTGCTAGCCGTGGTATATTGGCCATATACCACACCCCTCGTGCCTTATTGCTTAAATATAAGCCATTGATTACACACACACACACACACACACACACACACACACACACACACACACACACACACACACACACACACACACAGAGCCCTATCCCACTGGGCCTCAGTCACAGCACAGTGGAATAAAGGCCATTTCCCAATCACTTGCCTGTGTGTGTTCAGTGTTAATCAGTAACTACCAACCTCCTTGTCTGTCTGTGTCAGTGTTATGCAGGGTAGGCTGTTTTGTTACTCTGGTGTAAGTGGGTGTTGTAGCGAGGTGATTATGTTGAAATTATGTTCCAGCTGTTGGAACATCCACATGTCATAGAACGGTTCTCTCTGGCAGCGCTGGGTTCCACCTACTTAGTAAGAATTGTTGTCCTTCATTGTTATGGCTCTAGTTGCCACGTGAAAGGATCTAGCATAATCTATCCGCCACTACTTTCATTGTCCGTAAATAAATATTGTTTCCCATTTCGTGTTTCATCGTTATTTACTTCCTAGGAATTGATTTCCCATCGGCTTATCTAGCAGATAATCTTTGGTCAGAGCTCATTGTCATGCTACACCATGTGATGCCAGTTAATTCCCATTCTATTGCTTGTTTATTAAAATGATTGTTTAGTGTGCTCATATCTCCAATCTCCATTACAGTAATTTGAATGGTCTATGAAAAGCCACAGCCATCTGGGTGTTTTTATATGTAGTGTGAAAGATGTCCTGAATGTCTTTTCACTACATTAATTACGAAGGGACTTGAGCAGTGTAGAATACAGATTGGCTCATAACCCATTAGCTTCACTTGCATTTTTATGTAGCTATTACTGGCTAATCAAAAATCAGACACGTCCCCCGCCTTTCTGCCCAATGGTTGCAAGTGGAGTTCAAAGTGTCTGTCTGGTGGTTGAGGGAGAGGGAGAGGGAGAGGGGGGGGAGATTTTTTTTAATGTCAGTTGACTACTTTCCTTTTTACTCCTGTAGTTTGAGGGTACTGTACAGGCACGTTTCCAAGCACTGGGAGTAGGTTATTACCCAAGGGAGATGTAGTGGAGGTAGCATACTTATCAGAATTGCCAACAACCGGATATATCCGCTTTTCAGGGATACAGCTAATTCAATCTAGCTTCCTTTTCCGTTGGAAACCTGATGTGGGAACTCCGCTCAGGCTTTTTCTTTTACGCCTGCTACGTTAGGATAGGGAGGTAGTGTTGGTCATACATTTCACTGCACTGTTCTCATCTGAACCCTCATAACATGCATGGCAGATTTACTGGAAAGCTTAAATGTGATCAGATGATGGCATGAAATATCACTTTTCCCCTAGTGTGCGTGTGTATGGTGGTTGAGAGGAGGCGAGACGTCCGTGAGTATCAACTGTAATAAAGACAAAAGCAGCCCAAGGTCATCGAGGTCCCAGACTCATCAATTAGATAAAAAACAACTACATTGGTGCCCCCTGATAAAACGTCAGAGAAAACAATTCCCTGATAAACAGTTCCAGGTGAATGGAATTTGTTTTGAAAATGTAATTTCAGTTTTTTGCATGTAGGCTGTTTCTCTGGTATTCACTGATGCCTGATGATAAATGCATACATAGCTCTGTCACATAGACGTCAGGCTCTCTGTGTTGACTTTGATAGACATTCATCTCACTTTGTTTCTATTGCTCTCATTTCACTGGCGTTGTTGTCTGCTGCTCAGGGCTGTGACTGAGTCGCTGTGAACAAGGACGTCTGTCAGATCCAATGGACAACAGAATCAGCTACCGCAGCAATGTGGGGTTCATGGCTGTTAGAGTTTAGTGATCTGTGACCATATAAAATGCTCGGAGGGCCTTCTCGCTCTCCACAATAGCGGGTGTGACTGAGACTGAGCTGTGTGGTGTGATCCCAGTCTGTCATGCCCCAGAGGGAGGTGAGGCGACGGGGTTGGAGATTGAGATGATGAGGGTCTTGAGAGCAGTGAGGGTGGTGCACCTGTATCCCTAACTAGGCCAAACCTTCAGGACTAGACAAACAGGCTCCAGGAGGTTGGCATCATTGTGCTGACAACACTCTCACCACAAACACAATGTGCCTTCAGTTCAAAGAATGACACAAGGGATGTTCCAAGGGTAATTTAAGGGAATTCCACTCCTATTTGCATTGTGCTTTTCATTCTTGTTCAACCTCCTGTTAATTGTGAACCATTATGTAATGGGGACTATACTGTGTGTGTGCGTGTGTGCGTGTGTGTGTGTGTGTGTGTGTGTGTGGGTGTGTGTGGGTGTGTGTGGTTTTCTCATCACCATGGAAATTATAATTTGGGAGCTTTGTATATGTGTTATGATATCCCTTGGCTGTTTAGGGTGGAGAAACATCTGCAACACACAACATCCCTCCATATTGCAGACAAACGAGGGGAGAACAGAAAATTTCAGCATTTAGGCTTCATAAAGCATTCATATAGGCTTCATAAGCACTGCATAAATGGGTCACAAATCATCTGTAACCATATTTCATGCTCTATAAAATATGAATAAATGTGAAATGTATTGATGGTTGTCATAGTTATGCAACATTAAACTTTATAGAGCGTGATATGGTTATAGGTTGATTTGTGAAGCATCGATGTAGTGCTTTATGAAGATACCCTTCAAATAAAGCAGGACTGAAAATTCTGTGTCTTATGTCTTCTGTTGGGGTTCTTGGATGCTGCGTGCCCCCTAGCACGACAGGCTCCTACCAAATCAAAATGTATTGGTTACATACACATATTTAGCAGATGTTATTGCGGGTGCAGCAAAATTCTTGTGATCCTAGCTCCAACAGTGCAGTAGTATCTAACAATTCACAACAATACACACATCTAAAAGAATGGAATTAAGAAATCTATAAATATTAGGACAATCATGTCGGAGTGGCATTGACTAAATACAGTACAATAGAATACAGTATATACATATCAGATTAGTAAAGCACTATGTAAACATTATTAAAGTGGCCTGTGATTCCACATCTATGTATATAGGGCAGCAGCCTCTATGGTGCAGGGTTGAGTAGCCGGGTGGTAGCCGGCTAGTGATGGCTATTTAACAGTGGCCTTGAGATAGAAGCTGTTTTTCAGTCTCTCTGTCCCAGCTTTGATACACCTGTACTGACTTCTGGATGATAGCGGGGTGAACAGGCCGTGGCTCAGGTGGTTGATGATCATTTTTGGCCTTCCTGTGACGACAGGTGCTGTAGATGTCGTGGAGGGCAGGCAGTGTGCCCCCGGTGATGCGTTGGGCAGATCGTACCACCCTCTGGAGAGTCCTGCGATTGCGGGTGGTGCAGTTGCTGTACCAGGCGGTGATGAAGCCCGATAGGATGCTCTCAATTGTGCATCTGTAAATGTTTGTGAGGGTCTTGGGCCAGGCCGAATTTCTTCTTCTTCCTGAAGTTGAAGAGGCACTATTGCGTCTCCTTCACCACACTGTCTGTGTGGGTGGACCATTTCAGATTGTCCATGATGTGTACGCCGAGGAACTTGAAGCATTCCACCTCTCCACTGCGGTCCTGTTGACGCGGATGGGGCGTGCTCCCTCTGCTGTTTCCTGAAGTCCACGATCAGCTCCTTCGTTTTTATGTTGGCACCACTCTGCCAGGGCCTTCACCTCCTCCCTGTAGTCTGTCTCGTCATTGTTGGGGGCGTGCATGGCCACGCAGTCATGGGTGTAAAGGGATTACAGGATGGGGCTGAGCGTGCACCTTTGTAGGGCCCCTGTATTGAGGATCAGCAAAGTGGAAGTGTTTCCTAACTTCACCACCTGGGGGCAGCCCGTCAGGAAGTCCAGGACCCAGTTGCACAGGGCGATGTTCAGTCCAAGGGCCCCGAGATTAACGATGAGCTTGGAGGGTACTATGGTGTCCATGTAAGCGTCAGTGTTTGGCTTCTGTCTATTTGAGCTCATCAGTCTGTTGGTAATCCTGTCGAACGCGGCTTGTGCTTGCGCGGAGCTGCATAAGTGTTGCTCTCCACTTTCTGGAGGATCAAGTTTTGAAATCAGTGGAATTAGAGTATGTTAGCTGAAGAGATGGAGAAAACACCAGTGCACATTGAACGTGGTTTGTTAGCTCCCAGCACTGTGGCATTGTTGGCACTGTGTTTGTTGTTTAACTAGCTACCGTTAGCTGGCTGGCTCGTTAGCTAACGTGACGTGTGTGAACTTACACTTTTACTTAAGCTAGCTAGGTAAACAATGAACCTAGCTATGTCTTAAGCTAAAGTGTACTGTTAGCTAGGTAGCTAATGTTAGCTGGCTGGCATTCGTATCCGCTGTTTACTTTTCTAGTTACAGCCTAGCTAGCTAACATTGAACCTGGTTGGTTAGCTCCCAGCACTTTTTATTTTTCCTTTATTTAACTAGGCAAGTCAGTTAAGAACAAATTCTTATTTTCAATGACGGCCTAGGAACAGTGGGTTAACTGCCTGTTCAGGGGCAGAACGACAGATTTGTACCTTGTCAGCTCGGGGGTTTGAACTTGCAACCTTCCGGTTACCAGTCCAACGCTCTAACCACTAGGCTACGCTGCCGCATTGTTGGCACTGTTCATTGTAGTTTAACTAGCTAACGTTAGCTGGCTGGCTCGTTAGCTAACATTACATGATGTGTGTACAACACCCGTTGAATATGGCCGGTGTCAGTAAACGTCTGCAAAAAAGCGTAATGAAATTGTTGCCAGCAGAGCTGGTTAGGCTGTTTTCATGTTATCCATGGGTAAACAAATCATTGGTCAGAGCTTGAAGTGTGTGCTCCGAGAGCGTAACGAGATGCTCTCTAGCTTAAGAGGGTGTGAATAGCTCTTCACTAGTTACCAAAACATTCAAAGGCCATTTTCTCAAAAGTGAGGTTACAAAGTTCATCAACTTTCTTTTTTTTTTTTATTTACCCCTTTTTCTCCCCAATTTCGTGGTATCCAATTGTTGTAGTAGCTACTATCTTGTCTCATCGCTACAACTCCCGTACGGGCTCGGGAGAGACGAAGGTTGAACGACAGAGCCTGGGCGCGAACCCAGGGACTCTGATGGCACAGCTTAACACAGCTTAACACCTTAACCACTGCGCCACCCGGGAGGCCCCGTTCATCAACTTTCAAAGTAGAATTACTTTCCCATTGTTCCTCAAATGCAGTGTGTGATATACCATTTTGTAGAGTCTCTACTTTTATCCAATGTTAAAAAAAAAACACAATTTCAAATTTTGCTACATAGGCCGAATCCAGGTGGTTAGTCACAATTGCCCTGGGGGGTATGAACAAAGAATCCAATTCGGGGAAAGTTGTAATGCTGGTGACTTACCGCCGCTCTGATATCCCAAAGTTATTTCCGGCTGTATGTAATAACACAAAAAACATTCTGGGCTAATAATGTAAGAAATAACACACAAAATACTGCAAAGTTGCTTAGGAGCTAGAAGCAGAGCAGCCGTGTCTGTCTGCGCCATCTCCTTATCTCCCTACCACCAAATGACACACAGATTACTTTAAAACATTGGGCTGGCAGAACATGCAGCAGGGGCGTACGATTGATGAAACTCACTCGGGGTCTGAACTGCCCATGGCCCGCATCCAAAACCTGCTCCAGCTCCCTGCTTACTTTTAGATTACAGAATGTAGTTTCAACCCAGGCTCTGGTCTCGTGTGCGTGTGTGTGCGCGCCTGTGTGTGTGCACTAATTCAGATTTGTTTCACCAGGTTGTAGTAAAAATGTATTTTCTGTACACAGTATCATTTCAATGCTATTGAATTATACACAACTAGTAATCTGTGAGCCACATCGAGGGGATAAAGCCTAGCAGACTAGTTTAAAAAAAGCTGCAATTTTAGTTTTGACAGTGGAAGGCGACTGACTGTCAAAAGGATTTTTCTATGTGGCGGCAGCATGTGACAACTCCATTCTCTATGGACTGTGATTCCATGCTGAGGGCTTAAAGCTCTTATTGAATTGAATGGAGAAAATCTTTAGCTCCGTTGATGTCACCAGGAAAATATGTTTATTCATTCTAAGAATAATAAACATGATGCTCCATTTGGGTGATGAGCAGAGCTACACTTTTATTTATTTTGATACATAACCTATTCAGTCTGCTTTATTATAAACCTCTTCCCTGTGTAGTTCACATTTTACAAAGATGTGTTTTGCCTTTATTGAAGTAGCACTTGACCTCATAATAACAATTTTATGAAGGCTCTATTTCAAAGATTTGAAATAATCCAGTTAACCAAAATATTGATTGTAAACCTTAAAGTAACTGTCAAGTGAAGATATGACTTTTAAATGTTGTTATTATTATGTTAACTCAAATAATGTTGTTGACTCATCCTATACTCGTATTTGTGTCCAAACCATAAATTGGAGAAAAACTCTACCTCAAAGTAGGGCTGGACGATACGGCCTAAAACTCAAATCTCTGTTATTTTTTTTCAAACCGTCACGATATATAGCTTGTTTAAATATATACCTTTTTCTTAAATTGTACAATTTAAAGGTCAAATAGACCTAATTTAAAACAGTCAGCAATAATCTAATGAATTTACGGTTTGTGAAATTATACCTAGACTGAATATACGCTTTCCACAACCGTAAAACATTTACATTTGAGTCATTTAGCAGACGCTCTTATCCAGAGAGACTTATCATTTGTTTTACCTAGTCGGCTCGGGGATTCGAACCACTGGCCCAAAGCTCTTAACCACTAGGTTCAATAGTTTTACCAGAACAAGCTGCCAATTTGTTATATTTTATGCTTTTGCACGTTTATAAAACAGAATAAACAAATGGTATAACAATATTTATTTGACAAAAATGCTGCTAGCAGTACGTGGTATCGTAATGCGCGCACGACAAACTGGGCATGCATTTTCCAGAATGAATGTTTATTGGTACATCTGCTTTAGTAGTGTCTGCTCTGCTTGAAATTTGAGGAGATGAAAGATGAACTTCTCTATTACAGGAAAATAATGTCTCAATGTGTTTTGGTGTCCATGTGAATGATTCTGTTAGACCGAACCTCAAATGCAAATAGCCATTTGAAATCGCTTGTCAGAGAAGAATAAGTGATCTCTCATCTTGTTGTTGTGAGTGGTAGAGGGAGGGGCTTTGGGGGTGTATGTAAACCATAGAGAAAGAGACAAAGCGAGATGTTTCTATCTCGCCAAAATATGTCCAAAATAACCCCAATGCGTTTCTATGTGCTTATTTTGAACATAAGCTTGTCGCTTGCCTTCCTGCCTTTTGGGACAACAACTCCTGTTGTTATGGTGGAGACATGAGCATCTCATCATTATATACAGATCTCTGGTGTAAATGGTAAGGTGCACAGTACAGGAGGAGCAATCGAGACAACCAAAAAGACAACATGAGAAGAAGTGGACATAAATACTAATAAAAACAAAAAATACAAAAAACCTTGATTCTGACATACAGGCATTTGGAATATCGCGAGAACATACATTTGAATTAATTTTATGTATCGCCTAGCCCTACCTCAAAGTTGCATCTACATTTTAGTCATATAGTAGACACTCTTATCCAGAGTGACTTACAATTAGTTAATTCATTTTAAGATGGCTGGGTGAGACACACATATCAGTCGTAGCAAGTATATTTTCCCCCTAAAATAGTTAACAGCAAAGCCAGTGCTCTTTTTGTTTCTCTTTTTTTTGTGGGGGTGCCGTGGGATTCATTTAAGATACCCATTATCAGGGAGGTGGGAAGGCCAAGAGACCAGGGGTGGCAGAACGGAGTGCTGTGGTTGGGGAGTAGAGTTTGAGCACATATAAAACTAAATGAAAAAACGTGTATCTCAAACAATGTGTCTCAAATAATGTGTCCTCAAATAGGATGATGTCATCCTCGTGAGCAGGATGAGCTGGCCAATCAGCGGTCTACTCGTATTAATATTTTTATGACTGGTATACGCCCACACAATTGTGACACGAAAAGCTGCTTGACTGGGCTGAGGAAAAAAGCGATTTCACTCGTATTATAATTAATTATAGATCATATTTGATAGAAATGTGCAAACACTGGACAGTTACTTTTAACTGAAACATAAGTGTGAACAACGAGGCACTCAGATGGAATCCTGATTTGTTTTAGAAGTAACATCATAGACTTAGTCATTCTAATTCGATCTTTAGCCCCAATGTGCTAATGAAGGGAATGCCATGCTATCAGTGTGTGCTATTAGGCTAATGATCTTCCTCTCCCTCCCTCTCTGTGTCCAGGTGTAGCCCATGGCCTGGAGATCACATCCCAGGGACCCACGTCCATAGAGAAGGCCAGCAGTGAGAGTGTCAAGCTGGATTGTCAGTTTTCTCTGGCCCCTGTGGACTCTGGCCCCCTGGACATCGAATGGAGCCTGCTGGCCTCCGACAACCAGAAAGAGGACAAAGTGGTGTGTGTTTAATGTGGTCCTTCCGAGTGGTGTTTGTTCTTTCATCCATGAAAAAAGGGTTTGCAGGTTATTCCTTCTTTTGGTATGTCAGAATTCATCATATTGTGTTGGAACTATCCAGTGTTTCAACAGAAGTGTTATGTGAGAGCTGGGACAATAAACCAAAAATGACTGACATTGGCTTCCTTTTAGCGAAGCATTGTGTGTACGTCAGTAATTTTAGTTGATTTAGCTACACAAAACGTTCCTGTAGATTATTCTAAAATCATTATTTGGTCAACAGTAATAGTCTATGCATTATGTTGATTCTGCTATGAATGCATCTGCCTGTCCCTCTTTCACTGTCGGCTGCTGACTCTCACTCCCTCTCCCCACTGTGCGCACGGAGGAGGGCGAGATGCATTCTGAGAAGCACAAAATGCTATTGAGGGAAAAATACTGTTCTTTTTACAGAGAGGAGAGTCGCAGCTTTCTGTCAGTGTCTGTATATATAATGTATTTCTCACCTCTGGTTTTGATGTGCCTGCGGACCGAATACATCATATAGCCTAGCAATGGAACGTCTAGCTAAGTGTTTTCAATTCCCACTTCCTCAGGTGGTGAGTAATGTAGCCTATAGTCCAATATGCACAAAGATGATGGCAAATTCTCTGAAGAGCCAAAAATATATCTGATCATTCTGGATCCTATTTTGACAGGTTGGACCTCAAAATGCATGCATTTCCTGGATTTGTTCAATGAAATACAATACATGATCAAAGTATGTGGCCACCTGCTCGTCGAACATCTCATTCCAAAATCATGGGCATTAGTATGGAGTTTGTTCACCCTTTGCTGCTATAACAACCTCCACTCTTCTTCAAAGGCTTTCCACTAGATGTTGGAACATTGCTGCGGGGACTTGCTTACATTCAGCCACAAGAGAATTAGTGAGGTTGGGCACTGATGTTGGGCGATTAGGCCTGGCTCATAGTCGGTGTTTCAATTCATCCCAAAGGTGTTCGATGGGGTTGAGATCAGGGCTCTGTGCAGGCCTGTCAAGTTCTTCCACACCGATCTCGACAAAGCATTTCTGTATGGGCCTCGCTTTGTCCACGGGGCGTTATCATGCTGGAACAGGAAAGGGCCTTACCCAAATTATTGCCACAAAGTTGGTAGCACAAAATCGTCTAGATTGTCATTGTATGCTGTAGCATAAAGATTTCCCTTCACTAGAACTAAGGGGCCTAGCCAGAACTAAGGGGCCTAGCCCGAACCATGAAAAACAGCCCCATACCATTATTCCTATTCCACCAAACTTTACAGTTCGCACTATGCATTTGGGAAGGTAGCGTTCTCCTAGTATCCGCCAAACACAGATTCATCCATCGGACTGCCTGATGGTGAAGGATGATTCATCACTCCAGAGACCGCGTTTCCACTGCTCCAGAGTCCAATGGTGTTGAGCTTTACACCAAACCAGCCAACGTTTGGCATTGCGCATGGTGATCTTAGGCTTGTGCACGGCTGCTCGGCCATGGAAACCCATTTCATGAAGCTCCCAACAAACAGTTATTGTGCTGACGTTGCTTCCAGACTTCGTTTGGAACTTGGTAATGAGGGTTGCAACTGAAGACAAGATGATTTTTACGTTCTTCAGCACTCGGTGATCCCATTCTGTGAGCGTGTGTGGCCTGCCACTTCGCGGCTGAGCCGTTGTTACTCCTAGACATTTTTACTTCACAATAACAGCACTTACAGTTGACCGGGGCTGCTTTGACGAACTGACTTGTTGGAAAGTTGGCATCCTATGACGGTGCCATGTTGAAAGTCACTGAGCTTTTCAGTAAGAACATTCTACTGTCAATGTTTGTCTATGGAGATTGCATGGCTGTGTGCCTAATTTTATACACTTGTCATCAACGGGTATGGCTGAAATAGCCAAATCCACTAATTTGAAGACGTGTCCACATACTTTTTTATATATACAGTTGATGTCGGAGGTTTTCATACAGTGGGGCAAAAAAGTATTTAGTCAGCCACCAATTGTGCAAGTTCTCCCACTTAAAAAGATGAAGCCTGTAATGTTCATCATAGGTACACTTCAACTATGACAGACAAAATTAGAAAAAAAAATCCAGAAAATCACATTGTAAGATTTTTAATGAATTTATTTGCAAATGATGGTGGAAAATAAGTATTTAGTGAATAACAAAAGTTTATCTCAATACTTTGTTATATACCCTTTGTTGGCAATGACAGAGGTCAAAACATTTTCTGTAAGTCTTCACAAGGTTTTCACACACTGTTGCTGGTATTTTGGCCCATTCCTCCATGCAGATCTCCTCTAGAGCAGTGATGTTTTGGGGCTGTTGCTGGGCAACACGGACTTTCAACTCCCTCCAAAGATTTTCTATGGGGTTGAGATCTGGAGACTGGCTAGGCCACTCCAGGACCTTGAAATGCTTCTTACGAAGCCACTCCTTCGTTGCCTGGGCGGTGTGTTTGGGATCATTGTCATGCTGAAAGACCCAGCCACTTTTCATCTTTAATGCCCTTGCTGATGGAAGGAGGTTTTCACTCAAAATCTCACGATACATGGCCCCATTCATTCTTTCCTTTACACGGATCAGTCGTCCTGGTCCCTTTGCAGAAAAACAGCCCCAAAGCTTGATGTTTCCACCCCCATGCTTCACAGTAGGTATGGTGTTCTTTGGATACAACTCAGCATTCTTTGTCCTCCAAACACGACGAGTTGAGTTTTTACCAAAAAAGTTATATTTTGGTTTCATCTGACCATATGACATTCTCCCAATTTTCTTCTGGATCATCCAAATGCTCTCTAGCAAACTTCAGACGGGCCTGGACATGTACTGGCTTAAGCAGGCGGACACGTCTGGCACTGCAGGATTTGAGTCCCTGGCGGCGTAGTGTGTTACTGATGGTAGGCTTTGTTACTTTGGTCCCAGCTCTCTGCAGGTCATTCACTAGGTCCCCCCGTGTGGTTCTGTGATCCTTTTGACCCCACGGGGTGAGATCTTGCGTGGA
The DNA here is from genome assembly GCF_045791955.1 of Oncorhynchus clarkii lewisi. Classification (NCBI taxonomy): domain Eukaryota; kingdom Metazoa; phylum Chordata; class Actinopteri; order Salmoniformes; family Salmonidae; genus Oncorhynchus; species Oncorhynchus clarkii. The sequence continues at coordinate 33,635,054 of NC_092158.1, forward strand.
GCCCCAGATCGAGGGAGATTATCAGTGGTCTTGTATGTCTTCCATTTCCTAATAATTGCTCCCACAGTTGATTTCTTCAAACCAAGTTGCTTACCTATTGCAGATTGTCTTCCCAGCCTGGTGTAGGTCTACAATTTTGTTTCTGGTGTCCTTTGACAGCTCTTTGGTCTTGGCCATAGTGGAGTTTGGAGTGTGAGTGTTTGAGGTTGTGGACAGGTGTCTTTTATACTGATAACAAGTTCAAACAGGTGCCATTAATATAGGTAACGAGTGGAGGACAGAGGAGCCTCTTAAAGGTCTGTGAGAGCCAGAAATCTTGCTTGTTTGTAGGTGACCAAATACTTATTTTCCACCATAATTAGCAAATCAATTCATTAAAAATCCTACAATGTGATTTTTTCTCATTTTGTCTGTCATAGTTGAAGTGTACCTATGATGAAAATTCCAGGCTTCATCTTTTTAAGTGGGAGAACTTGCACAATTGGTGGCTGACTAAATACTTTTTTGCCCCACTGTATGTGTGGTAAGGAAAAACTCCCACACAACCCCCATGACAATAAAAACAGCCGTTCATCTCTTTTACTTGGTGCATGTTTTTAAAGCGTTATAAAATATCCCACATGGGTTTGAGTGTGTGGCATCGCTCTTTCAGTGTGTGCAAGCGTGCACTGTGCACGCTCGTTAGTGCATGAGAAGGGGTTTGTGGGGGTGTGTCAGTTGGCTCTTTGACCTCACCCACCTGCTCTCTGCATGGCACCTCTATTGAGTGGAATGCCACCTTCCAGCCGTGCTGTGAGAACCCGGCAGCTCTGTGTACAGGCCGCGTCATCCCTCTGTATTCTGGAGGTATGGGGTACACAAGGCTGCTGAGAGAATAGACAGATCCACATAGCCCATGCATTGCCTGAGGACATGTAGCTAGAAGCTTATAGAGGGATAGATGGCCTCACTCCAGGCCTCTGAATGGTGGGGGAGTCTCTCCTGTGTCTCTCCGTTCCACTCCTCCTCTATTGATGCCTCTGCATCCGCTCTCTATCTCTCTCTCTCCTTGTCCCCCATGGCTTGAGTTTTTTTTTTTTGTCCAGGGCTAGAAGAAGATCAGTAGGAGCCCTTCATTAGCTGTCCCTTTCACCATTCCTCCCTGGCTCCTACTTCCAGCCCAGCCCTGCTCTCTCCTCTCCCTCCATTGCCTCTGCAAAATTATTATTTTTTTTAAATTGGGGAGCAGTGCCTCAGGAGAGCTCTATTTGTTTTTGACCTACTTCGTTTTATTTAGAATGGGAACCACTGATGATTAATTAGGAGGGGTGGGGGTGGAAGAAGTGGCGTATTTCCCAAAAAATAACATTATTATTATTATAGAGCCGTCATTGTACTCCCCAGGTTTGGCATTTCTGTGTAAAGACTACAATGCTCATGTGGATATAACTGTAGAACCCAGTCCGTTTGTGGTCTACCTCCTCTCTAGTTGTACTCAGCTGTAGACGTGTTCTGAATGTTCCATACTCAGAGTTTAGCTTCACTGCTCATTATTTTTGTTTTGACGTTCATTGCGCATCAAACTGTCTCCAATCTTTTACAAGGGCCGCAATCTCACCAGACCAGTTCTTCATTCACAACGGCCAAGTTTCTATCTTCCTCTGAGCGGGTAGATATTAATTGTCCAATCAGAGGGACACTCAGTGCATAGACAGACAAACACACGCACACAACCTACTTGCGCCCTGGTGGGGTGATGTCATGTGTATTATCAGTAATTAGTGGCCTGTTAAGTTCAGTGGCTACAGGGCTGGCTTGGTGTATGTGACAGTGCCCAGTAGGATTAGTGCTGCAAAACCAGAGCTGGGGATACGCTGTACTGGCAGGCTGGACTACTGGACGTCCAGAGAGCGAGAAGGGGGAGGGGTGATGATGGGGATACGCTGTACTGGCAGGCTGGACTACTGGACGTCCAGAGAGCGAGAAGGGGGAGGGGTGATGATGGGGCTACGCTGTACTGGCAGGCTGGACTACTGGACGTCCAGAGAGCGAGAAGGGGGAGGGGTGATGATGGGGATACGCTGTACTGGCAGGCTGGACTACTGGACGTCCAGAGAGCGAGAAGGGGGAGGGGTGATGATGGGGATACGCTGTACTGGCAGGCTGGACTACTGGACGTCCAGAGAGCGAGAAGGGGGAGGGGTGATGATGGGGCTACGCTGTACTGGCAGGCTGGACTACTGGACGTCCAGAGAGCGAGAAGGGGGAGGGGTGATGATGGGGCTGGGGCTACACTGTACTGGCAGGCTGGACTACTGGACGTCCAGAGAGTGAGACGGGGAGGGGTGATGATGGGGCTACGCTGTACTGGCAGGCTGGACTACTGGACATCCAGAGAGCGAGAAGGGGAGGGGTGATGATGGGGCTACGCTGTACTGGCAGGCTGGACTACTGGACGTCCAGAGAGCGAGAAGGGGGAGGGGTGATGATGGGGCTGGGGCTACACTGTACTGGCAGGCTGGACTACTGGACGTCCAGAGAGCGAGAAGGGGAGGGGTGATGATGGGGCTACGCTGTACTGGCAGGCTGGACTACTGGACATCCAGAGAGCGAGAAGGGGAGGGGTGATGATGGGGCTACATTGTACTGGCAGGCTGGACTACTGGACGTCCAGAGAGCGAGAAGGGGAGGGGTGATGATGGGGCTACATTGTACTGGCAGGCTGGACTACTGGACGTCCAGAGAGCGAGAAGGGGAGGGGTGATGATGGGGCTACACTGTACTGGCAGGCTGGACTACTGGACGTCCAGAGAGCGAGAAGGGGAGGGGTGATGATGGGGCTACGCTGTACTGGCAGGCTGGACTACTGGACATCCAGAGAGCGAGAAGGGGAGGGGTGATGATGGGGCTACATTGTACTGGCAGGCTGGACTACTGGACGTCCAGAGAGCGAGAAGGGGAGGGGTGATGATGGGGCTACACTGTACTGGCAGGCTGGACTACTGGACGTCCAGAGAGCGAGAAGGGGAGGGGTGATGCTGGGGCTACGCTGTACTGGCAGGCTGGACTACTGGACGTCCAGAGAGCGAGAAGGGGGAGGGGTGATGATGGGGCTGGGGCTACACTGTACTGGCAGTCTGGACTACTGGACGTCCAGAGAGCGAGAAGGGGAGGGGTGATGATGGGGCTACGCTGTACTGGCAGGCTGGACTACTGGACATCCAGAGAGCGAGAAGGGGAGGGGTGATGATGGGGCTACGCTGTACTGGCAGGCTGGACTACTGGACGTCCAGAGAGCGAGAAGGGGGAGGGGTGATGATGGGGCTACACTGTACTGGCAGGCTGGACTACTGGACGTCCAGAGAGCGAGAAGGGGGAGGGGTGATGATGGGGCTACACTGTACTGGCAGGCTGGACTACTGGACGTCCAGAGAGCGAGAAGGGGAGGGGTGATGATGGGGCTACACTGTACTGGCAGGCTGGACTACTGGACGTCCAGAGAGCGAGAAGGGGAGGGGTGATGATGGGGCTACGCTGTACTGGCAGGCTGGACTACTGGACGTCCAGAGAGCGAGAAGGGGGAGGGGTGATGATGGGGCTACACTGTACTGGCAGGCTGGACTACTGGACGTCCAGAGAGCGAGAAGGGGGAGGGGTGATGATGGGGCTACACTGTACTGGCAGGCTGGACTACTGGACGTCCAGAGAGCGAGAAGGGGAGGGGTGATGATGGGGCTGGGGCTACACTGTACTGGCAGGTTGGACTACTGGACATCCAGAGAGCAAGAAGGGGAGGGGTGATGCTGGGGCTACACTGTACTGGCAGGCTGGACTACTGGACGTCCAGAGAGCGAGAAGGGGGAGGGGTGATGATGGGGCTACACTGTACTGGCAGGCTGGACTACTGGACGTCCAGAGAGCGAGAAGGGGAGGGGTGATGATGGGGCTACACTGTACTGGCAGGCTGGACTACTGGACGTCCAGAGAGCGAGAAGGGGAGGGGTGATGATGGGGCTGTGGCTACACTGTACTGGCAGGCTGGACTACTGGACATCCAGAGAGCAAGAAGGGGAGGGGTGATGCTGGGGCTACACTGTACTGGCAGGCTGGACTACTGGACGTCCAGAGAGCGAGAAGGGGGAGGGGTGATGATGGGGCTACACTGTACTGGCAGGCTGGACTACTGGACGTCCAGAGAGCGAGAAGGGGGAGGGGTGATGCTGGGGCTACGCTGTACTGGCAGGCTGGACTACTGGACGTCCAGAGAGCGAGAAGGGGGAGGGGTGATGCTGGGGCTACGCTGTACTGGCAGGCTGGACTACTGGACGTCCAGAGAGCGAGAAGGGGAGGGGTGATGCTGGGGCTACGCTGTACTGGCAGGCTGGACTACTGGACGTCCAGAGAGCGAGAAGGGGGAGGGGTGATGCTGGGGCTACGCTGTACTGGCAGGCTGGACTACTGGACGTCCAGAGAGCGAGAAGGGGGAGGGGTGATGATGGGGCTGGGGCTACACTGTACTGGCAGGCTGGACTACTGGACGTCCAGAGAGCGAGAAGGGGAGGGGTGATGATGGGGCTACACTGTACTGGCAGGCTGGACTACTGGACGTCCAGAGAGCGAGAAGGGGGAGGGGTGATGATGGGGCTGGGGCTACACTGTACTGGCAGGCTGGACTACTGGACGTCCAGAGAGTGAGAAGGGGAGGGGTGATGATGGGGCTACGCTGTACTGGCAGGCTGGACTACTGGACATCCAGAGAGCGAGAAGGGGAGGGGTGATGATGGGGCTACGCTGTACTGGCAGGCTGGACTACTGGACGTCCAGAGAGCGAGAAGGGGGAGGGGTGATGATGGGGCTGGGGCTACACTGTACTGGCAGGCTGGACTACTGGACGTCCAGAGAGCGAGAAGGGGAGGGGTGATGATGGGGCTACGCTGTACTGGCAGGCTGGACTACTGGACATCCAGAGAGCGAGAAGGGGAGGGGTGATGATGGGGCTACATTGTACTGGCAGGCTGGACTACTGGACGTCCAGAGAGCGAGAAGGGGAGGGGTGATGATGGGGCTACACTGTACTGGCAGGCTGGACTACTGGACGTCCAGAGAGCGAGAAGGGGAGGGGTGATGCTGGGGCTACGCTGTACTGGCAGGCTGGACTACTGGACGTCCAGAGAGCGAGAAGGGGGAGGGGTGATGATGGGGCTGGGGCTACACTGTACTGGCAGGCTGGACTACTGGACGTCCAGAGAGCGAGAAGGGGGAGGGGTGATGATGGGGCTACACTGTACTGGCAGGCTGGACTACTGGACGTCCAGAGAGCGAGAAGGGGAGGGGTGATGATGGGGCTACACTGTACTGGCAGGCTGGACTACTGGACGTCCAGAGAGCGAGAAGGGGAGGGGTGATGATGGGGCTACGCTGTACTGGCAGGCTGGACTACTGGACGTCCAGAGAGCGAGAAGGGGGAGGGGTGATGATGGGGCTGGGGCTACACTGTACTGGCAGGCTGGACTACTGGACGTCCAGAGAGCGAGAAGGGGGAGGGGTGATGATGGGGCTACACTGTACTGGCAGGCTGGACTACTGGACGTCCAGAGAGCGAGAAGGGGAGGGGTGATGATGGGGCTGGGGCTACACTGTACTGGCAGGTTGGACTACTGGACATCCAGAGAGCAAGAAGGGGAGGGGTGATGCTGGGGCTACACTGTACTGGCAGGCTGGACTACTGGACGTCCAGAGAGCGAGAAGGGGGAGGGGTGATGATGGGGCTACACTGTACTGGCAGGCTGGACTACTGGACGTCCAGAGAGCGAGAAGGGGAGGGGTGATGATGGGGCTACACTGTACTGGCAGGCTGGACTACTGGACGTCCAGAGAGCGAGAAGGGGAGGGGTGATGATGGGGCTGGGGATACACTGTACTGGCAGGCTGGACTACTGGACATCCAGAGAGCAAGAAGGGGAGGGGTGATGCTGGGGCTACACTGTACTGGCAGGCTGGACTACTGGACGTCCAGAGAGCGAGAAGGGGGAGGGGTGATGATGGGGCTACACTGTACTGGCAGGCTGGACTACTGGACGTCCAGAGAGCGAGAAGGGGAGGGGTGATGATGGGGCTACACTGTACTGGCAGGCTGGACTACTGGACGTCCAGAGAGCGAGAAGGGGGAGGGGTGATGCTGGGGCTACGCTGTACTGGCAGGCTGGACTACTGGACGTCCAGAGAGCGAGAAGGGGGAGGGGTGATGCTGGGGCTACGCTGTACTGGCAGGCTGGACTACTGGACGTCCAGAGAGCGAGAAGGGGAGGGGTAATGCTGGGGCTACGCTGTACTGGCAGGCTGGACTACTGGACGTCCAGAGAGCGAGAAGGGGGAGGGGTGATGCTGGGGCTACGCTGTACTGGCAGGCTGGACTACTGGACGTCCAGAGAGCGAGAAGGGGGAGGGGTGATGATGGGGCTGGGGCTACACTGTACTGGCAGGCTGGACTACTGGACGTCCAGAGAGCGAGAAGGGGAGGGGTGATGCTGGGGCTACATTGTACTGGCAGGCTGGACTACTGGACGTCCAGAGAGCGAGAAGGGGGAGGGGTGATGATGGGGCTGGGGCTACACTGTACTGGCAGGCTGGACTACTGGACGTCCAGAGAGCGAGAAGGGGGAGGGGTGATGATGGGGCTACGCTGTACTGGCAGGCTGGACTACTGGACGTCCAGAGAGCGAGAAGGGGGAGGGGTGATGCTGGGGCTACGCTGTACTGGCAGGCTGGACTACTGGACGTCCAGAGAGCGAGAAGGGGGAGGGGTGATGATGGGGCTGGGGCTACACTGTACTGGCAGGCTGGACTACTGGACGTCCAGAGAGCGAGAAGGGGGAGGGGTGATGATGGGGCTACGCTGTACTGGCAGGCTGGACTACTGGACGTCCAGAGAGCGAGAAGGGGGAGGGGTGATGATGGGGCTACGCTGTACTGGCAGGCTGGACTACTGGACGTCCAGAGAGCGAGAAGGGGGAGGGGTGATGATGGGGCTGGGGCTACACTGTACTGGCAGGCTGGACTACTGGACGTCCAGAGAGCGAGAAGGGGGAGGGGTGATGCTGGGGCTACATTGTACTGGCAGGCTGGACTACTGGACATCCAGAGAGCGAGAAGGGAAGGGGTGATGCTGGGGCTGGGGCTACATTGTACTGGCAGGCTGGACTACTGGACGTCCAGAGAGCGAGAAGGGGAGGGGTGATGATGGGGCTACACTGTACTGGCAGGCTGGACTACTGGACATCCAGAGAGCGAGAAGGGGGAGGGGTGATGATGGGGCTGGGGCTACATTGTACTGGCAGGCTGGACTACTGGACGTCCAGAGAGCGAGAAGGGGAGGGGTGATGATGGGGCTACACTGTACTGGCAGGCTGGACTACTGGACGTCCAGAGAGCGAGAAGGGGGAGGGGTGATGCTGGGGCTGGGGCTACACTGTACTGGCAGGCTGGACTACTGGACGTCCAGAGAGCGAGAAGGGGGAGGGGTGATGCTGGGGCTACATTGTACTGGCAGGCTGGACTACTGGACATCCAGAGAGCGAGAAGGGGAGGGGTGATGCTGGGTCTACACTGTACTGGCAGGCTGGACTACTGGACGTCCAGAGAGCGAGAAGGGGGAGGGGTGATGCTGGGGCTGGGGCTACACTGTACTGGCTGGCTGGACTACTGGACGTCCAGAGAGCGAGAAGGGGGAGGGGTGATGATGGGGCTACACTGTACTGGCAGGCTGGACTACAGGACGTCCAGAGAGCGAGAAGGGGAGGGGTGATGCTGGGGCTACACTGTACTGGCAGGCTGGACTACTGGACGTCCAGAGAGCGAGAAGGGGAGGGGTGATGCTGGGGCTACACTGTACTGGCAGGCTGGACTACAGGACGTCCAGAGAGCGAGAAGGGGAGGGGTGATGATGGGGCTGGGGCTACACTGTACTGGCAGGCTGGACTACTGGACGTCCAGAGAGCGAGAAGGGGAGGGGTGATGATGGGGCTACACTGTACTGGCTGGCTGGACTACTGGACGTCCAGAGAGCGAGAAGGGGAGGGGTGATGATGGGGCTACACTGTACTGGCAGGCTGGACTACTGGATGTGTGGTACTGATCTACTCTGCTGGAAAGGGGGAGGAGATGGAGGGAGAGTAGAGGATAGGATATATGACAAAGGGAGATAAGGGGAAGTAGCAAAGGAGAGGGAGTGGAGGAGAGAGGAGAGGATGGAATGGGAGGCGTGAAGAAGATATTGAGTGTAGAGGTAGACTGGAGGGGGCGGACCCTTTACGTACCACTCCCTATGATAGAATACTTTGAGTTTGCACAGTCAAACTGGCATTTTTGTATTTCTAAAGTAGGGAAAAAACAATGCACTGCTTGCATCAGAAAATTAATTAGGGAGTTGTGGTCTGTTTATTTCGTATATCCCTACATATCCGAATTCAGGGAATAAGTGAACCATAGCTAATGCACCTCTTTGTTGGCCTGAAATGCCATGCAGAGATAATTAGAATTTAGCGCTCATCGCGGGGACATTACAGATAGGCTGGAAGCAGGTTGCGACCTGAGTATTGTATTCTCAACTACGATAATGGTAACTACAGTCATGAAAATACATGAATGATAGTTGCCTTTAGCGCTATAGTCTCAAGGTTAGCTGGGAGAATGGAACGGTAGCTAGCTGCTTCAAATTCCTGGTGGATTGATAAAGGTTTGTGTCCTTGAGGAAAGCACTAGAGCTTTGTTTACTGAAGAAAATCTGACATGAAAGTGTAGTGGTTCAGGTTAAACCTTGAGATTCAATTTGGAGCCAAGGTACATTTCTGAAACTGACGGCTGAGTCAGGAGAAAAGCCCGACTTGACCAAAGACACAGAGTCAGACAGACCGGGACATTGAGTGTAGTGTACACAGGTGATGCCACTCCCTGTTTTGCCTTTCAAATTAGCCCCACCCTCTCCGTGCAGGGGAGTCACATGACGATGACCTCATCTTTATATGGCCCCATGTAAGTAACCAAACCTTTGTCTCACTCCTGGTGCTGCTACAACCAGTATAATAGAGGTTGTTTCCCTTTTTTATTTTTTTTATTTTTTACTATTTTCTTTATTAGTTCATTACTATTTAAGGTGACTTTAAATGTCCACAAAGGTGCCACCCTAACTAATACAATGTACTATTATAATTATGAGAAGAGGTCCCTTAGTGCAATATTTGCCCTCAGAGACTTTCAGTCTGACCTCACCAGATGGATACTGTAGTACTGGTCTACCTGTTCTGAATCAGAACACCGGAATGAACGTGTCCTTGTTTTCAACTCCGCTTGTCTGTTTCTCTTCTCACTAACGTCTGCCCTTTGCTTTCCAGTACGCAGGATTTATATAGGATTTGTTTTATTGAGCCACGTTATTACATGTGGTATGTACAAGATTGTAGTCTGTGTGTGTCTGAGATTGTGTCTCAGTGTCAGAGGGAGTGCTTGTTGCCTGTCTTTACCCCAGTGCCTCAGGCAATTTAATTTCCTCTCCTCCACCTTCTCTCATCGCTTTGTTATTGCTGCCTTTGCTCTGATCCCAGTGAAGTTAGTTTGAGGGCTCCATGTCTCTCCTGGGATCCAGGTGGAATGCATTACGGTTTACGTGGCTAATAGATACAAGATGTAGCTTAGCCTACACAGCCTTGGCTTGGCAGCCCTGCCGTGGGGTCAACAACAAGGCTCCCCAGCCGAGCTGTTAGACATCTCCCATCCCTCCAGTTCTCTTTCTCTTTGTTTTCTTTTCTCTCGCTCCCTCACAGCCCACCGTCTTTCCGTTCTGTTCGTCTCTCTTTCTTTGTTTTCTCTTCCCTTCCGCTCTCCCTTGGACCTCTGTGTTCATTAGGAGGCCTACTCAGTTTTTCCTCTACTCTCCTCCAGTGCGTGTGTATGATGGTGATCACTGCACACAACACAAGCCCCCGTCTCTGACACGCTCCATGGAAAATGTAGAATATATTTGTGTATGTGTATGTGTTGTCTGCCTGCGATGTGAGAGAATTGTTTAGCCCTCCCTCCCTCTTTCGTGCCGTGGTTGTGGTGTTTTGTTTACTTTGCCTCCGTGCTGCTCGTGTGCGGCTTGTTGTCTGTTGGCTCCACCTTGACTCCATCTTCTGGCTTCTCCTCTGAGCGCTGTGTCGGAGGGGAGGGGGAGAGACAGACGGGGGTAGGGGAGATGAAGGTAGGGCTGGGGGCTGCTGCTGAGCTCAGGTCATAGCGCTCTCTCTTTATGTCTCTGTTGACACAGCAGGTGTTGCTTTGACTCCACAGTAGGGCTTTGTTTGTTCCGTGCCATAGCTCAGCAGCACAGAAAAGAAAGGTCAAAAACAAGTCAGAGCCAGGCATAGGACATTAGGGAGATAACAATACACTGACTCTTCATTTCAGTGTCTGTTGTTTTAGTAAACAGAAACGGGGGGTGGGCTTTGCACTCACTCTTAATAACCAGCTTTGACTTGTTTTTCTGAAAAGTTGTAACTCCATTACACCCAGCTCCCTCTATCTCCCTCTAATTCTCGGTCTATTCCCTCTATTTCCCTCCCTCATGTTCTCTTCCTCCCTCCACCCCCAGGTGATCCTGTACTCTGGGGACAGGGCCTATGAGGACTACTACCCTGCAGTGAAGGGGCGGGCCCACTTCAACTCACCTGACCCGAAGAATGGCGACGCTTCCATCAACCTGACTGGTCTGAAGTCCTCAGACACGGGGACCTACCAATGCAAGGTGAAAAAGGCCCCGGGCATCCGCAGCAGAAAGATGCTACTGACCGTCATGGGTGAGTGGGTTGCCATGGATTACATTTTAAACAGCCGCTACTCTGCTATCTACAGTTGAAGTCGGAAGTTTACATACACTTTAGCCAAACAGTTCTATTTTGTTGCATCAGACCAGAGGACATTTCTCCAAAAAGTACGATCTTTGTTCCCATGTGCAGTTGCAAACCGTGGTCTGGCTTTTTTATGGCAATTTTGGAGCCGTGGCTTCTTCCTTGCTGAGCGCCCTTTCAGGTTATGTCGATATAGGACTTGTTTTACTGTGGATATAGATACTTATGTACCTGTTTCCTCCAGCATCTTCACAAGGTCCTTTGGTGTGTTCTGGGATTGATTTGCACATTTCGCACCAAAGTACATTCAACTCTAGGAGAGTTGCGTCTCCGTCCTGAGCGGTATGACGGCTGCGTGGTGCCATGGTGTTTATACTTGCGTACTATTGTTTGTACAGATGAATGTGGTACCTTCAGGCATTTGGAAATTGCTCCCAAGGATGAACCAGACTTGTGGAGGTCTACAAAATAAATTCTGAGGTCTTGGCCGATTTTCTTTTGATTTTCCCATGATGTCAAGCAGATAGGCACCAAGTTTGAAGGTAGGCCTTGAAATACATCCACAGGTACACCGCCAATTGACTCAAATTATGTCAATTAGCCTATCAGAAGCTTCTAAAGCCATGATGTCATTTTCTGTCATTTTCCAAGCTGTTTAAATGCACAGTCAACTTAATGTATGTAAACTTCTGACCCACTGGAATTGTGATACAGTGAATTGTAAGTGAAGTAATCTGTCTGTAAATAATTGTTGGAAAAATGACTTGTCATGCTCAGTGTAGATGTCCTAACCGACTTGCCAAAGCTATAATTTGTTAACAAGAAATGTGTGGAGTGGTTGAAAAACAAGTTTTAATGACTCCAACCTAAGTGTATGTCAATTTCTGACTTCAACTGTATCTGTTCAGTAAAACCTCCAAGCATAATGCCTTTTAAAGGGTGCATGTGGCTCACTAGAGAAGTGTTTATGCAATACCCCTCTAGAATGGCGTTATGTTTAATAATCCTAGTGGTGTGTGTTGATCTAGCATTTTCCTTGATATTGCAATCCCATTCAATCCATATACGGTAGGGAAATGGCTGTCAATATCAGATGACATCAAAATAGCCTATTAAATGTAGTTAAGTGTTGTCAAATGTACATTAATGCTGCCTTGTTCTGAAATGATGTATGCTAAGTGTTTTGCTTTGCAATTAAATGATGGTGTGATTGATGAGCATCACACATGTCGCCTCAGCCAGCTGTTTCATTGTTGCTAAGTGACAGTAAAGTAGTGTAAAATGAAGTGATACGGGCCTTATGACAGCCACTCAGCTAGCTAACTGCATATCATACATGACAGTGGGTATAGAATAGGCAGAACATTCATAGTGATGTCTGCGCAAACAGACTTGCCGTGTATGGCTGCTCGGTGAGTCAACTTTACTCTGAACATACAGAAAGTCAGTCAGCATATTTACATATGAAAAGCAGTGTGGGCTGACGGCTGTGGTCAAACAACATATGAACTGTTATTAGAGCCCCGCACTGATGAAGGATTTCTCATAAACACTGTGTTTGCCTGAAAAAAATGTGATTAGGACACAGTTGTTTTCCTGGTTAACCACATCTGAGAAACTGGTTTTGTGACATGATCTGTTGGTGTTATATTTACCTTCCTTTACCAGGAACTATACGAAAACAACCTGTCTTTTTAGCCATTCCTTTACACCAGCAAGGCTGGCTCGAAGCCTCTCTCAGGTCTACAGGAAGGAAGGTTAGATTTGTTCAGTGTACCTGAGCCAGCCAAGGAGAGATGGGCTTGAGCTGACTAGAGCAAATACCTAGGCAGGCAGATGGTGATGGTCCTTAGGGAGCTGTGCAGAGGAATTTCTTGGCCACAGAGCTGGTCATCTAGTGTCTTTACTAGTTTAGTGCCGCCGCCTGGTAGTGGGTCTGACAGGCCTAAAGGCATTGACCCCTCGGGCAGAGCTATTCCTATTCTAGAGGAGAGCAGTGTGACAAGGAGACAGGAAGACATCTTGCCTGCGCCGCAGTTTACCTTCAGGTCAATATCGTCACCAGAACGTAAATGTTCCCGAGCGCATTGGCAGAGACGGACACGGTCACACTCTCTCAGGAAGTAGACACACACACACACACACACACACACACAGGGGCATTTGTCCTGAGTGCAGGTAACGTTAGGAGCTGTGTGCGTGTTGTCTCCCTGTATGAAGATCGACAGTGAAGGTAACAGAAGGAGATGGCACACCTGCAGTCAGTACAGCACACCGGACAGGCATGTCAGCAACCCTCGCAACTGATCAGTGTCTGCCGCTGCCTCACTACAGTTTTCGGCAGCCAATCACAATTCCTCTCTCCCTCACCTTAGTCCCAATCACTATCTCATTACTCATACACCACTACAGTATTTAACATGCCAATCGCTCTCTGACCTGAGTCCAAACAACCAATCAGCCCTACCTAGACCTCTCTAAAGCCAATCTTTCTGTCTCCCTGGCCTCAGTCCCAACCGATCCCTCATTGTCTTTATTGCCACCCTACTGTGGTCTACCACAATGTATCACTCTCCCTCTATCTATACTGTGTCCTATCAGTACCTCAATGTAGTCCACCACAACCAATACATCTCCTTATCTTCAGCACTTCATATTACACCACATCCATATAGTCCAGCACAACCAATACATCTCCTTATCTTCAGCACTTCATATTACACCACATCCATATAGTCCAGCACAACCAATACATCTCCTTATCTTCAGCACTTCATATTACACCACATCCATATAGTCCACCACAACCAATACATCTCCTTATCTTCAGCACTTCATATTACACCACATCCATATAGTCCACCACAACCAATACATCTCCTTATCTTCAGCACTTCATATTACACCACATCCATATAGTCCACCACAACCAATACATCTCCTTATCTTCAGCACTTCATATTACACCACATCCATATAGTCCACCACAACCAATACATCTCCTTATCTTCAGCACTTCATATTACACCACATCCATATATTCCACCACAACCAATACATCTCCTTATCTTCAGCACTTCATATTACACCACATCCATATAGTCCAGCACAACCAATACATCTCCTTATCTTCAGCACTTCATATTACACCACATCCATATAGTCCACCACAACCAATACATCTCCTTATCTTCAGCACTTCATATTACACCACATCCATATAGTCCACCACAACCAATACATCTCCTTATCTTCAGCACTTCATATTACACCACATCCATATAGTCCACCACAACCAATACATCTCCTTATCTTCAGCACTTCATATTACACCACATCCATATAGTCCAGCACAACCAATACATCTCCTTATCTTCAGCACTTCATATTAAACCACATCCATATAGTCCACCACAACCAATACATCTCCTTATCTTCAGCACTTCATATTACACCACATCCATATAGTCCACCACAACCAATACATCTCCTTATCTTCAGCACTTCATATTACACCACATCCATATAGTCCACCACAACCAATACATCTCCTTATCTTCAGCACTTCATATTACACCACATCCATATAGTCCACCACAACCAATACATCTCCTTATCTTCAGCACTTCATATTACACCACATCCATATAGTCCACCACAACCGATCAGCACTCATTTAATTTCTCTTCCATTTCTCCTCCCCTCTTTCGTTCTGTCCATCCTGACCCCCTGCCTTTTAGTGCAGCGCACAGCCCATACTAATCTATGTGCTGCCGTGTCCCACAGGACAGGGCTGTCTGGTGTTAATCCACATGGTTCTGCCTGATAAGTCCCTGTCCCTGATCTCCCCTCCCTCTCCTCTCTCTCCCCTCCCTTTCTCTGGGCTTTGTTGTTACAGCGCCCATTACCAAACCATGATGTCAGCGCTCTAGCACAAAGCTCTATCCGAGAGATGCACACAGAGAGAGACAGAGAGATATACACACAGATGCACACACACATTCACACACGGCCAATCAGGCTTCCTAAAGACGACAATATTTAGAATGCCCCTCCACCTCCCACCCCTGGCTTAGTACCCATACCTCATCCCACCCTCTCCAGCAGACAGACAGTCTGTCAGTTGGTCTGGTCTGTTCATCTTTGACTTGCACTGGATCCGGCCTGGTTTCAATTTGGGGCTTTGTTTGCTTTTGAATTCTCATCACATCTCCTGCCAACAGACTGAGGAAATTGTTTGCGTACGCTTGGCTTTCCCAGAGAGGCCCTACTGTGTGTGTGTGTGTGTGTGTGTGTGTGTGTGTGTGTGTGTGTGTGTGTGTGTGTGTGTGTGTGTGTGTGTGTGTGTGTGTGTGTGTGTGTGTGTGTGTGTGTGTGCGGACGTCACTCTCCAATCTTCATCATCTTTAGTGACAGCACCTGTAATGACAGCAGCTGTATCAATTACCCTGATTACTGCTCTCATTATGCTGATGACTGCTGCTATGAAGGGGACACACACACACACACACACACACACAGAGCTCAGCAACCTGCCAGGGGGGTGTGCATTGGAAAATCAGGAAGGGTTTGTGTAGCTTCAAGCTAATTTCTGTTTTCCGCCATGTATGCCATCTCTAATAGCTTATGCCCTCTCCCTCTCCCCTGACAGTGAGGCCGTCCAAGCCCAGATGCTCTACTGAAGGCCCCACCCAGGAGGGTAAGGACGTGGTCCTGAGGTGTACGTCCAGTGAGGGGACCAAGCCCCTGCAGTACACCTGGGAGAAGACCAGTGACAGCAAGATTCTGCCTGCCTCAGCTGTGCTAGGTAACACACACAGGATGTAATTATACACCGAGTATATCAAACATTAGGAACACCTTCCAAATATTCAGTTGACCCCCCAAGTTGGCTGGATGTCCTTTGGGTGATGGACCATTCTTGATACACACAGGAAACTGTTGAGCATGAAAAACCCAGCAGCATTGCAATGCAATATTTGACACAAACCGCCGGGCACCTACTACCATACCCCGTTCAAAGGCACTTACATTTTTTGTCTTCTGAATGACACACAATCCATGTCTCAATTGTCTCTAGGCGTAACAATCCTTCTTTAACCTGTCTCCTCCCCTTCATCTACACTGATTGAAGTGGACTTAACAGGTGACGTCAATAAGGGATCATAGCTTTCATCTGGATTCACCTGGTCAATCTGTCATGGAAAGAGGTGTTCTTAATATTTTGTATTTATTGAAGATTTTCACAAAACACAATGTGGTTACACAAGTTTTCACCATCCTCAGATGGAGCTGATGATTTCAAACAGAATGGCTATTCACTGCCAACTCAAGTAAATGGACAGAAATGTTTCCAATTTATTTTTGGCTTCCTGAATGTGCCCCTGTAACCTCTCCCCCTCTCTATGTCTGTAGACCCTGTGGGAGGCACCATGAATGTAAGGAACGCGTCCATCAGCTCCTCAGGAACCTACCGCTGCACTGCTAAGAACCACGTGGGCATGGAGGAGTGTATTCTACAGCTTGGCATCACTCCCCGTGAGTCCCTCACCACCCCCTAATTCACCTTTATCTGCTTTTTAATTGAAGACTGTCAATGTTTTAATTTATCTGGCGTGGATTGGTGCTTGGACCTGTATTGGCTGTATGGTGGAATTGTGGAAGTTTATCATGTATCATGTATATATTTTTTTTAATGATCTGTGGTCTAGCGCCCAACACTGCTGGTATAATAGCTGGAGCCATCATCGCTGTGCTGCTGGCCCTCATCATCATCGCCATCGTCCTCTTCTGCTGCTGCCGCGCCCGCCACAGGAAGAAGTACGAGAAGGAGATCTCTTACGAGATCAGGTACGGTCACTGCATTATTACACCATTGTACAGCACTGGCATTAACTGCATCCAACTGCTCTTAGATTAGATGTGTTTGTCAGATGTTCACAGACATTTGCTTGACAAAAATGCACTGCGATAGAATAGCCAGACATAGTAAACATACACATTAATGAAGAACAACAGAAATTACAGTTTAATGACTTGACCCCTCCCTTCCCCATAACATAACTACCCCCCGCATTCATGTACTCAATATTGCACATCCCCTTGGTGTCCAGGTCACTGAGCATTGCACATAATGTCATTGCACAATGACTTTCAATGTCCGTGATTCCACATATAACCACATATAACAGTGTAGTATACAGTACATTACAACTATCTTAATAGCATTGTGGGAAGAGTGTATAGGTTCCTCTAAAGGTTGTCTTTTATTTCGGTAATTTGGCTGCTGTAGCCTGCAATAAATCAAAGAAAGCGTGACCGTGCCACGTTCTCTGGCCCCAGCTCCTCCCTATCCGGTCACGCACACAGCAAAGGACACGGAAAAAAGGTTGTCGCACCATCAGCTTTTTTTCCCCTTCTTCAAATAAACGTCTGTTAATCAGTTTGGGTTTTTTATTTATTCTGTGGTTCCTGTGTCTGTCCTGCCCAGCCCCCCTGGACACAGTGTTCCATCCACACAGCATCTCTCTCTCTCTCTCTCTCTCTCTCTCTCTCTCTCTCTCTCTCTCTCTCTCTCTCTCTCTCTCTCTCTCTCTCTCTCTCTCTGTCTCTCTGTCTCTCTGTCTCTCTGTCTCTCTGTCTCTCTGTCTCTCTGTCTCTCTGTCCCTCTGTCCCTCTGTCCCTCTGTCTTTGGGTCTGCTAGCATCAGCCTGGACACTGTCTATCTGCCTGGCAGCACAGTGGAGCACCATAAGAATTAGCCCAATGAGCACTGTGTCTGTGTGCCCAGTCCTGGCACACACACACACACACGGCGGCACGTATACAGACACTAATACACGCTTAGGGATATTAATGCATACACAAACACTTGTGCACACACATTTACCAACATATTCAAAGCCACTGGCCCCTCAGGCTGTTTGATTGAGCTCTTTAATGGATTATTGCAGGTTATTATGTGTTAATTGTGTTGCTCTGGGAGTAGAAAGGGGTTGGTGGGAATGAATGTTGCTTAGTTACCACTGTTGAGAATATTTCTGTGGCTGATCAGAGCTGGCACAGCTAGAACTACATTCCATCGTCACTAGCTATAATCTTTTTCACTACCTTTCACCCACTCTGTCTGTCCCTTCTCACTCTCTCCGTCTGTTTTTCTCTCTCTCTCCCACACTTTCTGTCAATCTGTCTCCCTCTGTCTGTGTCTCTTTCACTCGCCTCAACCTCTCTTTCAGTTAGTCTGTCCCTTCCCTCTTTCTGCTCGTCCTCTCTGTCTGTTTCTCTTTCTGTCTCTCTCCCTCTTTCTGTCTCTCTCTTTCACTCGCCTCACCCTCTCTCTTTCAGTCAGTCTGTCCTCTCCCTTTTTCTGCCTGTCTCCTCTCTCTGTTTGCCTGTTTCTCTCTTTCACCCCCTCTTTCTGTCTCTCCCACCCCATTCTGTCTCTCTGTCTTTCTCTTATATCAATCTTATATCATTGTTGATCTCTCTCTGACTCTGTCTGGCTGGACAACTAGGTGAAATCCCAAGTGAATGTGAAAGG
Source organism: Oncorhynchus clarkii lewisi (assembly GCF_045791955.1). Lineage (NCBI taxonomy): Eukaryota > Metazoa > Chordata > Actinopteri > Salmoniformes > Salmonidae > Oncorhynchus > Oncorhynchus clarkii. The sequence continues at coordinate 33,653,456 of NC_092158.1, forward strand.
GGAGTGGAAAAGCTTGTCTCTTGTTGTTTACATGCCCATCTCACTCTTTCCCCCCCTCTCTCAGAGAGGACGTTCCCCCTCCGAAGAGCCGCGTGTCGACGGCTCGCTCTTTCACCAGCGTGGGCAGCCAGCGTTCCTCCCTGGGCTCCATGTCCCCCTCCAACCTGCATGAGTACGCCCTCAAGCCCCAGTATGACAAGATCCCCTCTGTGGAGGAGTATGAGAGACCCCCCAGCCACACACCCCTGCCACCGCCTGTCGCCAGCAAGATAGCCGGACGTAACCTCAGCCGCATGGGCGGCATCCCCGTCATGATCCCCGCCCAAAACAAGGACGGCTCCATTGTGTAATGGAGAGAGAGCGAAGGAGAAAGGGAGGGTTTGGGACTGGGGGACACAAGCCAGAGAGGAGGTGCGGGGGCTGGTCTGGCAACTGGAGAGATGGAGGGGTGGGACAGGGGGACACTAGCCAGAGAGGAGGTGGGGGGGCTGGTCTGGCAACTGGAGAGATGGAGGGGTGGGACAGGGGGACACTAGCCAGAGAGGAGGTGGGGGGCTGGTCTGGTAACTGGAGAGAGGGAGGGGTGGGACTGGGGGACACTAGCCAGAGAGGAGGTAGGGGGCTGGTCTGGTAACTGGAGAGAGGGAGGGGTGGGACTGGGGGACACTAGCCAGAGAGGAAGTGGGGGGCTGGTCTGGCAACTGGAGAGATGGAGGGGTGGGACAGGGGGACACTAGCCAGAGAGGAGGTGGGGGGCTGGTCTGGTAACTGGAGAGAGGGAGGGGTGGGACTGGGGGACACTAGCCAGAGAGGAGGTAGGGGGCTGGTCTGGTAACTGGAGAGAGGGAGGGGTGGGACTGGGGGGCACTAGCCAGAGAGGAAGTGGGGGGCTGGTCTGGCAATTGGAGAGATGGAGGGGTGGGACTGGGGGACACTAGCCAGAGAGGAGGTGGGGTGACTGGGCTGACTGATTTTATGTCCTCCACCACTCATCATCAGCTGTGGTGCCGTACTGAGGAGAAAAGAGATGCAGTACTGTACCATATCACATCAGGCCCACTATGAACTATTTACTGAAGGCAAAAAACAACAGATCCTTTTATGAATTTGACTTCCTGATCTTTCTGATAAGCAGACACAAAAATACTAGGGTGGCTAGCTACATTTTAATGGTCAATTCAGAAAGGCCCGGTCCCTAGAGATGTGTGTAGAGCAAACCAAGGTCTCTGATTGGCCTATGGTGGGTTTGTACGGTGAAAGTATGACGGCTGTATTGATGTGTTTCTGGGTGGAGGAAATGTACAGTCCTACTCCACAGTCTTTGGATGAAATGCCAAAAATATAATCAGACAAAGGTTTATATCAAATCTCTCAGTAACATTTTTTAAAAATATTTTTCATATTTGACAATAACCCCTCCACACACACATTTGTTTAATCTATTTTAAGAATAGAATAGGGATTGCCGAAGGGATTCAAGATTTCTGCTTTTCAAATGAGTTTGTTATCATGTGGTTACCTTTATAAAGATGTTCATTCCACTGGTTGGACTGGTTGATGTAATGGGCATGTTTGCCAGCCCTGAGAGCAGTTGACCATTTGAATGGTCCAGCTTGGGCTGGGAGGGACGGACGGTCAGGGTTGGTCAACGGCACGGGGGGAGGGGGGAGTTAAGCCACCCCATCTTGTGATTGGTGGATTGTTGTTTCTTTGCCAGGCTTACACCCCATCTTCTCCCTTTCTCCCCGCCCCTCTCTACAAGTTCCTAGAACAGGCAGTGTGTTGGAGAATAGGGGGGTGTGGCTTCACTGAACAATCATATTTGATTGTGTTTGACCAGCTCAGGCCCCTAACCCTTCTCACCCCACCAGTACACCCCTCCCCCAACACACATTTCGTATTAGCAGGATGACCGCGGTTACACTGTTTGCTATTATTAACCCTCTCTGTTGTTTAACCATACAACCAAAAGGTCTCCCCACAGTCGCAATGAACCACCTCTTTCAATGGTCATTATTAAGTTTAGTGGTTTGTTCATGCACCACCATTTGTGAAGGATAAATGAAGGATGTACATGTATGTTACAGTATGTTAGTAAGTATGTTACATGATATATGGAAGGAAGTGAGTGTTAAGGGGAAGAAGTAAACATTAGAATACTGAGTCACAGGTGTTCACAGGTTTAGGCTGCACCTACAGTACAGTAACTGTTCTCTAGGGTTCCCATGCTGTACCCTAGCTCTATCACGCAGTCAGTCACAACAGGCTGGTCCCAGTCTTACTCACAGCCCCAGTGCTTCTGCTCAGCCCAGATGACTTGTTTCTGTGATTGACATCACTGTGCCTTGTCTGTACTGACTTGTATCACACACACATACTGTTGTAGCCACAGGCCCCTAAGTAGATGTCTATGTCTCAGTGGACACAGACACTCCCTGGTTGTGTGCTTGCCTTTTATTGTTGATGTGCGCCATACATGTATGTTTTGTAGCCAACTACATGTATGGTGCTTGGCACAAGAGTTGGCTTCAGTACTTATAGTTTGGCTATAATGGACCTGTAGTACCAGGCCTACATCGGGCATAATAACCAGTCCACTTTACATGCTTCCAGATCCTGTGTAATACTGCATCGCAGTTTACATTAGCTCTGTATTTAAACTGTTGCAATGTTTTAAAACATTTCCCAAACATTGACTCATACAGTTGTTGCTTCTTTTTTTAATTCATTATTTAATTTTTTGTTTTATTTGCATGAAGGCTTTGGTTGTATGTGTAAATGTACTGTAAATGTGACACGATCTCTAGAACTTATCCCACCACACTTACTCTAGTGCTCTGTATGGATAATGATGCTCTGCAGTACTTTGCTTGGTTAATGTGTATCTAAAACATGATCGCTGGGTGTTATCAATAACAGTAGAGGGTGAAAGCCTGCTCATTCAGCTGGGCACTATAGCTCTGTTTCAGGATCCACATTAGCATCTTAGTTAGAATGAATATGAATGATTATTTGATGCATCAGCCATGTTATGGATTGTATAAGTTTGACATGGATGTGTGTGTGTCCAGATTCTAAATAGTATACTAGCATGGTTATTGTAACAGAGCCCGTTCTGCGTGTGAATATAATGTGGTAGATTTGGGGTGGATGAAGTGGAGGTGATGGGTGTAGAGCACTTTCTGAATTGTACAATAGTCCCGCGCCTCTCCTCATTGTGGCAGGTGTAACTTCACACCCATGGGACAGCAGCCACATCCTCCTGCTGCACCGAGGCAGGATGCAAAGTAAAACCCACCCCATGCACTACCCCAAGGTGGAAAAGCTGTCAGTTCTCTCCAAGCCCAGGGAACTGAGTGTGTATGTGTCTGAATGTCTGGAGGGGGCCCAGATATATATATATATATATATATATATATTAGTATTTTAGTAGAATAGACCTTCAACTGCTGACAAACTGTACAGAGTCATATTGTACAGTCCCTCTCAACTCCGGAAATGAATGATAAGAACTACTAACATGATATTTACTGTAGCTTTTAAAAGAAGTGTACTAATATTGTATTAATATTTTTCTTTCGGGGGTTTGTTTGCACATTGTGTGATCAAACCTGTTTTTAATTTTTCTTTGTGTGTCATTTTTGTGCTGTATTTTTAAATAATAAAAGGACATAAAATGAAAAAAAGAGTCCTTTCTTTTCCATAGCAGCAGCTGTTGACTTTGTCTTAAATCATAGTGCTTTTCTCTAACCAGGTCTCAGCAGCCAGCCTATCTTTATCCTCTGGAGCCCTGGCTGGCCTCCTGCAGGGTTCCACTCTGATTAATTTTAATCGGGCAGTGATTTTCACCCCTAACGCCAGTTGAGGTGACTTTCTAACCTCTAATGACTATAATTAATCAATGAAGCACGGAGGCACTACGATCAGAAACCGCAGCTCCATTGAAACAGGCAGCACTAGAGCATTACGTATATTAGCCTGATTCGCACCATAGGGCCGAGCTGTACTGGACTGGCCTGGGTACGCATCCACCAGAGTTGCTTGAGCCATGCTGGAAAGGACCATGTGAAAATAAAATATCAGAGCCAGCACAGCCTGGTTCGTCTTGGGCATATCGCTTGAATCAAAACTGTGTAGGGGAGAACGGTGGAAATTGCAACAACTTGAATTTCTCCAAACAGAAATAAGCTAGAGTAATGAAACTCACTCAGTACATACCTGTTTAGGTGTCTCTCCTTACTAAAAATGTTTTTGCCAAATATCAAAATTTGCTCGTTTTATAAGCAAATGTTTGCTTTTTAGGGGTGAACTTAGTTTTTTCCACCGGCTGTATATTTTTTTTGTACTGTCCAATATTTCAAACTAGCATAATGTTCATCACCATGTTGGCTAAATGTCACAACTCTCTTGAGTTTGACTGCTAAGGTTGGGGGCAATTGTAACGGAGTGTTAAAATGGCCCTGAGCCAAGCAGCCAAATGATTTTTAAAAACTATTTTCATTTTAAGATATGAATTATACCAATAATAAATAGCCTTGGGGTCCTGTAGAGTGCCAAAGAAGTTGTAAACAGATATGAACTGAGAACCATCAGACTGTTTTGAGACTGAATGCCCAAGCACAAATGGGTATAACTGTAAATATTGGTCAGGTACATAAAAATACATATTTCTCGCAAAATCATTACATACTCTGATATAATTAATAAACACTTTTTTTAAGGGAAGTGTGCTAAAGTGTACAAATTTCTCTTCTTTCCTGCCTAGCAATTATCTGCCAGCCTCTAGCTAACTCGACGGTTAACCCATCAACTTCTAGTGAATTTTTGTTTTCATTTCAACAATTTACAGCTCTCTGCCCCCCTGATTGCTGAATCATTAACCTATACTTTTAACCTGGCGGTTATATCTGGTACTATCCCCAAGATTTGGAAGGCGGCCCATAAAATATTAGAATCCTTGATTCCTTCTCAGCTGAGATCTTTGTTATCTTTGAAATGTATTTCTAAATGTACATCAGTTGAGTTTTTATACCAGGTCATAGTACTATCTCTGCTGCATCCCTAGTTGTAAATGATGTGTTTAACCGTATGGATAAAAGGCAACATTGTGCTACCCTCTTCCTTGACCTGATACGTTTCATCACTCACTACTAATTCAGAGGCTTTCCTCAATCGGCCTGGAGTAGGCTGCATGTAACTGTTAAAAAAAATGACTTGACAGATCGAACTCAATGTGTATTGACTGATGTTGTTAAATCAGGTTTTCTGGACATTACAAAAAGGTGTCCCGCAGGGGTTGATTCTGGGTCCTGTACCTTTTACTGTTTACGTTAACAATATTAATTGTGAAAAATTGTAACTTGTAAACGTATGCCGATGATCCTGTGGTGTATGCTATTGCCCCCACGGTTGACCAGGCTCTATCTGAACTACTGTCTGCCTTTTTTCTATTACAGAAAAACTTTGATCTGAAGTGAATATTAAATGCATAAAAATAACTGATTTTAAGCATATGTACTTTGGATTATGTCCATATTGATCTTGTCCCTACTTGACATCTATCCAGATATTTGTGTCTTTTAAAAAGCATATTGAGAAGTTGAGGATAAAAATGGGCTTTTTCTATCAAAATATGTCTGCCTCTCGCCAAATAGAAAGCAAATTATTCAGTCAACAGTCCTATTGGTCCTAGACTATGGCGACTTCATATGAACGCAGCTGCCACTTCATAAAAAGCAATTAGATGCAGTTTATCATAGCGCACTGTGCTTTATGACAGGCAACTCTTGTTGCACTCATCACTGTATTCTCTACTGGAAAGTTAGTTGATTTTCACGTAGGTGTTGCTGTTTTCATTATAAAGCCCTTTTATAAAAAGTCCCCCTGTACCTAACATCATTGCTAAATAACATTTTGAAGTTGATATACCTAACTCAGTAGAGACCAAAGGAATTTCCAGAGTTAACATCGCTGAGACCGGGGTAACTTGTAACATACACACTCAGTCTCAGCGATGTTAACTCAGGGAATTACTTTGGTCTCTACTGAGTTAGGTATATCAGCTTTAAAATGTTATGTTCTGGTGCCTCTAGGGCAATTCAGAAAGCTGATTGAGGACGTTTTTAATGATGAATGTGTTTGTTTTTTAAAGACTGTTTTTCTTTCTGCTTGCATTTTGTATTCATATTGGTGTTTTTTTCTGTAATTAATGTATAGTATTAGTCAAAAGTCTTTATTTTTACTATTTTCTACATTGTAGAATAATAGTGAAGACATCAAAACTATGAAATTACACATGGAATCCTGTAGTAAGCAAAAAAGTGTTAGAAATCAAAATATATTTTATATTTGAGATACTTCAAAGTAGCCACCCTTTGCCTTGATGACCGCTTTGCACACTCTTGGCAAGGAGTTCCCACACTTGTTGGCTGCTTTTTCTTCACTCTGCCGTCCAACTCATCCCAAACCATCTCAATTGGGTTGAGGTCGGGTGATTGTGGAGGCCAGGTCATCTGATGCAACACTCCATCGCTCTCCTTCTTGGTTAAATAGCCCTCACACAGCCTGAGGTGTGTTTTGGGTCATTGTCCTGTTGAAAAACAAATGATTGTCCCACTAAGCGCTAACCAAATGGGATGGCGTATCGCTGCAGAATGCTGTGGTAGCCATGCTGGTTAAGTGTGCCTTGATTTCTAAATAAATCACTGACAATGTCACCAGCAAAGCACCATTACACCTCCTCCTCCATGCTTCACGGTGGGAACCACACATGCAGAGATCATCCTAATCTGTGTTTCACAAAGACACGGTGGTTGGAACCAAAAATCTCAAATTTGGACTCATCAGACCAAAGGACATCTTTCCACCGGTCTAATGTCCATTGCTCGTGTTTCTTTGCCGAAGCAAGTCTCTTCTTCTTATTGGTGTCCTTTAGTAGTGGTTACTTTGCAGCAATTCGACCATGAAGGCCTGATTCACGCAGTTTCCTCTGAACAGTTGATGTTGAGATGTGTCTGTTACTTGAACTCTGTGAAGAATTTATTTGGGCTGCAATCTGAGGTGCAGTTAATTGCCCATTTCTGAGGCAGGTAACTCCAATGAACTTATCCTCTGCAGCAGAGGTAACTCTGGGTCTTCCTTTCCTGTGGCGGTCCTCATGAGAGCCAGGTTCATCATAGCACTTGATGGTTTTTGTGACTGCACAAAGTTCTTGAAATGCTCCTTATTGACTGACTTTCATGTCTTAAAGTAATGATGGACTGTAATTTCTCTTTGCTTATTCTTGCCATAATATGGACTTGTTTTTTTACTAAATAGGGCTATCTTCTGTATTCCACCCCTACGTTGTCACAACACAACTGATTGGCTCAAACGCATTAAGAAGGAATGAAATTCCACAAATGAACTTTTAACAAGGCACACCTGTTAATTGAAATGCATTCCAGGTGACTACCTCATGAAGCTGGTTGAGAGAATGCCAAGAGTGTGTAAAGCTGTAATCAAGGCAAAGGGTGACTACTTTGAAGAACCTCAAATATAAAATATATTTTGATTTGTTTAACACTTATTTGGTTACTACATGATTCCATATGTGTTATTTCATAGTTTTGATGTAAAAAATAAAGAAAAACCCTTGAACGAGGAGGCATGTCCAAACTTTTGACTGGTACTGTAATTCAGGGCTTATCTGTAAAACATACCTTGGTATTAGTATGACTCCCTGATAAAATAAAGATAAAATCAAAACTGAATAAAAGTGTGTTTATTTTGTACATTTTTTAAGTGTTATATTTGACCCCAATTACTGTTTGGCACGGAGCCAAATGTAAAGTCTGGACTATTCAGATTTAAATCAATATTGTGATTCAACCGTTTTATATACAGATATTTAAATGGTATGAATGATTAGGAGACAGATGCAAATTTCTTCTATAAAAAATGACTGACCTAGTTCAAGTGGTCTCAGCAATAGAGTAAAAGGCCAAACATATATAATTGCCCCGTCTCCCCCTACTCCAGGGCTGGTTTGACTTTAGGGAACAGGGTAGTAATGTCTTTGCTCTGTGTTTCGCACACTGACTTGTCCTATAGCCCTTCCTGACTCATTGTTATTCCTCTGCTATAGTGTAGCACTTTGCCCTCTCACAACATGTCATCACTCCTCTACTCTGTGAAAGGACTGAGGGAACACTAGAAGTCAAAATTGACTTAGCCACTTTCAATTATAGACAATTTCCTGTCCTAGTTAATGTGGTTGCTAATTATTGGCATGGCGAGTCACAGCTAATAAGCAGCGTGGTACAAATGAGCTCCGATAGCAGCTCAACTGAGTTGGATACAGTGGAGTAACTAAGATTAATGATTTGGATGGATCAGGCATGTTATGAATTGTAAAAGTTTGACTTTGATGTGTGTGCATCCAGATTTTTAAAATCTGTTTTTATGTTGCCCTCTTGATTTTGACATATTGGTAGCTGGATCAATAGCTCTGAGGGTCTGTTGTGTCTGTCTGGGTAGGCAGGCCGAGTGTTTCACTGGTGGCCAATAAACTGACTAAAGCAGAACGTCCATAACTATAATTAGGTGCTTGTTAATGGATAGGACCCAAGACCATTGATCTGATCTGCGGTGAGTGTTGAAATCAATCATGGACCCTAATGACTGGACCCGATAGCTCTCTAATTACACACACGTACACACACGCGCACACACACATTGGGCTATGCAATGGGTTTGTTTATCTGGCCTTGAATTATCAGTCATAGCCATCATCATAATAGTCCGTATGGATTGTCTACTGGCATAATAATTACACTTTTAGAACTGTGTATTCACAACATTCATTCAAAAGACATTCAGTAGCTGTCGCCTATATTGCATGTGGGAGTGGATTTATGGGGTTATGTATGCACCATTCCATTCTCATTTAATTCCCTAGTCCCATTCTGTCTTTAATATATTTGATTGAAATGTCTTTTCTCATTCCATTTTCAATATGTGACTAATTCTACCTCCTCATACAAAGAGAGAGAGGGAAAAGACTGGCATTTGTTAAGCACCTGGGGATTTGTGCGACCTACCTCCCCTGCTCCCTCCCTTTTGCCTGCTAGTCAAGGTATTAATTGTTAGCACATATCAGGGTTTAGGGGGGAGAGGGAGAGAGGGAGAGAGTGCTTATTGGTTCTCCAGGAGGGTTTCCTTGGCAACGTTATCTGGTTGTACACAGTCTAAGCCGGCTGCGTAGCTGGATGATTTATCCTGTAATCGTAATTGCTCCCTGCTAACAAAAGGACCCTCTAAAAGCATTGGTCTAATCAAACTTACTCTCCTCCAAATTGTCACTGCCTCACCTGCTGCTGCCGCAGCAAAGCCGTGCAGATTTTAGCAACAGTAATGTTGAAGGGAGAAACAATTCTACATTATGTAATGTGTGTAGAAATCCTCCCTTTTTAGACCAGAATCATAGTCACGGTCACTGTGGTAGAGGGAGGGAGTTTACACCACCATCCACTCCCAACATATTGCATTTAGAATGGTGGTGATTTTCCCAGCTGCTGAACACTCATTAGTCATATCCTCCCTCTTCCCAGCCATTCCTCCTGTTTTATCTCCTATTCCCAGAGGGGGAGCACATCGCCTCACTACCATTAGTCATATCCTCCCTCTTCCCAGCCATTCCTGTTTTATCTCCTATTCCCAGAGGGGGAGCACATCGCCTCACTACCATTAGTCATATCCTCCCTCTTCCCAGCCATTCCTCCTGTTTTATCTCCTATTCCCAGAGGGGGAGCACATCGCCTCACTACCATTAGTCATATCCTCCCTCTTCCCAGCCATTCCTCCTGTTTTTATCTCCCATTCCCAGAGGGGGAGCACATCGCCTCACTACAATTAGTCATATCCTCCCTCTTCCCAGCCATTCCTCCTGTTTTATCTCCTATTCCCAGAGGGGTAGCACATCGCCTCACTACCATTAGTCATATCCTCCCTCTTCCCAGCCATTCCTCCTGTTTTATCTCCTATTCCCAGAGGGGGAGCACATCGCCTCACTACCATTAGTCATATCCTCCCTCTTCCCAGCCATTCCTCCTGTTTTATCTCCTATTCCCAGAGGGGTAGCACATCGCCTCACTACCATTAGTCATATCCTCCCTCTTCCCAGCCATTCCTCCTGTTTTATCTCCTATTCCCAGAGGGGGAGCACATCGCCTCACTACCATTAGTCATATCCTCCCTCTTCCCAGCCATTCCTCCTGTTTTATCTCCTATTCCCAGAGGGGGAGCACATCGCCTCACTACCATTTGGCTACTAGTATCATCTAGCTTAGCTAGATCAAGGATCATGTGTTTTTAGCTGAAGCTCATTAACTAAAGTCACCTCATAACCCTTAGTGACTAGACATTTTGGTGACCGATATGCAACTTCTAAAGAATGACATCCAGGTTGCTTTTACAAGTGTTTCCTGTAGTTACTGTACTGTATGGAGCACTACAGTGAAGTTAGGAACAGGGAAGTTAGGAACCAATATACACAGGCTGTTAGGAAAGCAAAGGCTAGCTTTTTCAAACAGAAAATTGCATCCTGCAGCACAAACTCCAAAAAGTTATGTGACACTGTAAAGTCCATGGAGAATAAGGGCACCTCCTCCCAGCTGCCCACTGCACTGGGGCTAGGAAAGACTGTCACCACTGATAAATCCACAATAATTGAGAATTTAAATAAGCATTTTTCTACAGCTGGCCATGCTTTCCACATGGCCACCCCAAAAACCCTGTACCCCCCACAGCAACTTGCCCAAGCCTCCCCCATTTCTCCTTCACCCAAATCCAGATAGCTGATGTTCTGAAAGAGCTGCACAATCTGGACCCCTACAAATCAGCAGGACTAGACAATCTGGACCTTCTTTTTCTAAAATAAAAAAATTATCAGACGAAATTGTTGCAATCCCTATTACTAGCCTGTTCAACCTCTCTTTCGTATCATCTGAGATTCCCAAAAATTGGAAAGTTGCCCCAGTCATCCCCCTCTTTAAAGGGGGAGACACTCTAGACCCAAACTGCTACAGACCTATTTCTATTTTACCCTGTCGTCCTAAGGTCTTCGAAAGCCAAATTAACTTCATATGGCTTCAGGGGCAGTATTGAGTAGCTTGGATGAAAAGGTGCCCAGAGTAAACTGCCTGTTCCTCAGTCTCAGTTGCTAATATATGCATTTTATTATTAGTATTGGATAGAAAACACTCTGAAGTTTCTAAAACTGTTTGAATGATGCCTGTGAGTATAACAGAACTCATATGGCAGACAAAAACCTGAGAGGAAGTCCAAACAGGAAGTGGGAAATCTGAGGTTGGTCGATTTTCATCTCAGCCCCTATTGAATACACAGTGGGATATTGGTTATGTTGCACTTCCTACGGCTTCTACTAGATGTCAACCGTCTTTAGAAACTTGTTTGAGGATTCTACTGTGAAGGGGGAGAGAATGAGAGAAGATTGAGTCAGAGGTCTGCCAGCAGTTACACGCTGGTCACGCGCATTTCACATGAGAGGTAGCTCGCACTCCTTTGCTTTTCTGAAGACAAAGGAATTCTCCGGTTGGAATATTATTGAAGTTTTATGTTAAAGATTGATTCCATACATCGTTTGACATGTTTCTACGGACAGTAACGGAACTTTTTGACATTTCGTCTGCAACTAGTGAACGCTCTTTGTGACTTTGGATTTGTTTATCAAACACACAAACAAAAGTTGCTATTTGGACATAAATTATGGACATTATCGAACAAACCAAACATTTCATGTGGAAGTGCATTCTGATGAAGATCATCAAAGGTAAGTGAATATTTATAATGTTATTTCTGATTTCTGTTGACTCCAACATGGCGGATATATCTATTTGTTTTCTGAGCGCCGTTCTCAGATCATTGCATGGTTTGCTTTTTCCGTAAAGCTTTTTTGAAATCTGACACAGCAGTTGCATTAAGGAGAAGTTGATCTATATTTCCATGTCTAACACTTGTATTTTCAACATTTATCATGAGTATTTCTGTAAACTGATGTGGCCTTCTGCTATATCACCGGATATTTTTGGAACTAGTGAACATAAAGCGCCAATGTACACTGAGATTTTTTTATATAAATATGCACTTTATCGAACAAAACATAGTCCTATGAGTGTCGTCTGATGAAGATCATCAAAGGTTAGTGATTCATTTTATCTCTATTCGTGCTTTTTGTGACTCCTCTCTTTGGCTGGAAAAATGGCAGAATTTTTCTGTGACTTGGCGGTGACCTAACATAATCGTTTGTGGTGCTTTCGCTGTAAAGCCTATTTGAAATCAGACACATTGGTGGGATTAACAACAAGATTACCTATAAAATGGTATACGGTACATGTATGTTTGAGGAATTTTAATTATGAGATTTCTGTTGTTTGAATTTGGAGCTCTGTACTTTCACTGGCTGTTGTCATATCAATCCCGTTAATGGGATTTCAGCCCTAAGATTAACAAACAGATCACCGACCATTTAGAATCCCACCATACCTTCTCCGCTATGCAATCTGGTTTCCGAGCTGGTCATGGGCGCACCTCAGCCACGCTCAAGGTCCTAAACAATATCATAACCTCTATCGATAAGAGACAATACTGTGCAGCTGTATTCATAGACCTGGCCAAGGATTTCGACTCTGTCAATCACCACATTCTTATCGGCAGACTCCACAGCCTTGGTTTCTCAAATTACTGCCTCGCCTGGTTCACCAACTACTTCTCAGACAGAGTTCCGTGTGTCAAATCGGAGGGCCTGTTGTCTGGACCTCTCGCAGTCTCTATGGGGGTGCCACAGGGTTCAATTCTTGGGTCAACTCTTTTATCTGTATACATCAATGATGTCGCTCTTGCTGCTGGGGATTCTCTGATCCACCTCTACACAGACGACACTATTCTGTATACTTCTAAACCTACCAGCACCTGCCCACCAGTCCAGCATCACTACTCTGAACGGCTCTGACTTAGAATGTGGACATCTACAAATACCTAGGTGTCTGATTAGACTATAAACTGTAGACTCACATTAAGCATCTGTCACGACTTCCACCGAAGTTGTTCCCTCTCCTTGTTCGCGCGGTGTTCGGCGGTTGACGTCACCGGCTTTCTAGCTGCCACCGATCCATGTTTAATTTTTCCTTTTGTTTTGTCTGTTTTACACACCTGGTTCCCATCTCATGATTATGTTCCTTATTTAACCCGCTGGTTTACCTTTCTGTTTTGTGCATGATTGTCTTTCGTGTGTTGGAGTTCGTATCCTGTTTTGTATTTGTTTTATAACGGGATTTTTGTTCCGTTCTCGGATGGAGTAAATACAGTGCTTTTACTCTTACCTGTGTCCTGCGCCTGACTCCTTCACTATCCTCTAGATAGACTCTGACAGCATCTCCAATCCAAAATTAAATCTAGAATCGGCTTCCTATTTCGCAACAAAGCATCCTTCACTCATGCTGCCAAACATACCCTCGTAAAACTGACTATCCTACCGATCCTTTACTTCGGCGATGTCATTTACAAAATAGCCTCCAACACTCTACTCAGCAAATTGGATGCAGTCTATCACAGTGCCATCCACTTTGTCACCAAAGTCCCATATACTACCCACCACTGCGACCTGTATGCTCTCGTTGGCTGGCTCGCTTCATATTCTTCGTCAAACCCACTAGCTCCAGGTCATCTATAAGTCTTTGCTAGGTAAAGCCTCGCCTTATCTCAGCTCACTGGTCACCATAGCAACACCCACCCGTAGCACGAGCTCCAGCAGGTATATTTCACTGGTCACCACCAAAGACAATTCCTCCTTTGGCCGCCTTTCCTTCCAGTTCTCTGCTGCCAATGACTGGAACGAATTGCAAAAATCACTGAAGCTGGAGACTCATATCTCCCTCACTAACTTTAAGCACCAGCTGTCAGAGCAGCTTACAGATCACTGCACCTGTAAATAGCCCATCCAACTACCTCATCCCCATACTGTTATTTTTTGTTTGTTTCTCCTTTGCACCCCAGTATCTCTACTTGCACATTCGTCTTCTGCACATCTATCACTCCAGTGTTTAATTGCTAAATTGTAATTATTTCGCCACTATGGCCTATTTATTGCCTTAACTCCCTTATTTTACCTCATTTGCACACACTGTATATATACTTTTTTCTATTGTGTTATTGTCTGTATGTTTGTTTATTCCATGTGTAACTCTGTGTTGTTGTTTGTGTCGCACTGCTTTGCTTTATCCTGGCCAGGTCGCAGTTGTAAATGAGAACTTGTTCTCAACTAGCCTACCTGGTTAAATAAAGGTGAAATAAAAAAAATAAAAAATAAAACAGTGCTTGGGGTGTAGACTAGAGGACGATGGTGGTCAATGGATCAGTATGACATTATAATTACTACCAAGGACATCATTAGGCCAGCCACACCACAGGAATGGAGAATGCACTGCGTGAGGGGAATTATTTTAATCAGAGAGCTGCTCTTCACTTCTGTTCCATATGGTGGTGAAGGAGAAAATAATGTTTAAGAATCCGGAGAGGAAAGGGGAGATCAGGTCAGCGGCAGACAGACTGGGAAGTGAGGGTGGGTGAGCTGGTTTAATATCCTGTCAGTGGTGTGAATCACAGCAGGCATGCAGGGAGAGATCGCAAACACTCTGATCTCCTGTCAGTGAGACAGAGCTGCTATCTGTACATCTACATCCCACAGCAGCAGCTCAGCTTCATGGTGTTATGTGTAACTTAGCTAAAGTTTGGAGGGAAAGACCACACCTGAAACATTTGCAACTCCTCCCCTCCCACTAATCAATCAGTTTACTACTCCTCCCATCACCAATCAATGCCTGTATATACACTCACCCTACCCAGTTCCTGTTATTGTAATATTTTGTTGCATTTCGCACCCACTCCCATCAGGTCTTGTTCACTAAACCTCTAACTTTTGTTTCTCGCTGTTGCTAATAATCTGCTATGTAAAAAACAACACTTGTTCTTAGTTGAGGCTGACGTTTATCTCAACGAGTAGCATCTCAAAATACAACAGAAATAGAACCCCCACATCACCTAGTAATTTCTGACAAAAACACATCAACAAAATAGACTATCCAATCCATTATACGAATCATGGATGCTATACTAGACAATCAGTGTGGAACACAATACTCACATCAAGGACTAGCAAGCTACCTGCCTTCCTGACAATTCCTTCCCGCCAAACCAGCCAGGTCAGGGTTGAAGACATTATTCACCTCCGTGCGTCTGCGGCCCATTCTCAAGAGTGCTCTCCCATAGGCAGCCTAGCAATTAAGAGCGCTGGACCAGCAACTGAAAGGTCACTGGTTTGAATCCCAGAGATGACTAGGTGAAAAATAGGTCGATGGAACCTTGAGCAAGGCACTTAACCCTAATTGCTCCCGTAAGTCACTCTGGATAAGAGTGTCTGCTAAATTACTAAAATGTAAATGTAATGCTTCCCCCAGCGCTCTGCCCCGACTCGGCCCCACTAGTCTTTGTCCCGGCCTTTGAGCCAGCCTCATAAGGCTTCGACCCAGACTTCACTTGTCTTTAACCCAGCCCGGTCGGCCATTGACCCGGCCAATATTTTAAAGCAATAAATCAACAGAAGCCCACAGCTTGGGTCTCCAAATTTCCTCCTAACAAATTATGAGGGCATACAATTAAAACACTGAATATAGGCACAGCTATTTAAAGCCTACTTCACTGTGGAAAAAGGGCCGCAATACAATATCATGTTGATATGACATTCAGTTTGCTGCCATATGACTGGTTTCACTGTCACGGACTTCCGCCGAAGTTGGCTCCCCTGCCTGTTCGGGCGGTGCTCGGCGGTCATCGTCACCGTCCTACTAGCCGCTACCGAACCCTTTTTCGTTTGTCTGTTGGTTTTGTCTTATTAGTTTCACCTGTGTGTATTTTAGTTTAATTAGCTTCCCTATATGTAGTAGTTTGACCCGCCCTTGTTTTGTGCGGGATTGTTTTTTGTTACTTTGTTGGTTGTGGTTTTCATGTTTGTATTCTCCGGACTGTTTGGTCCTGTGTTTGGGCTGGTCTGTTTTATGCACTGTATGTTGACGTGACCGTTTTTTGAACCCTGCTCTCTGCGCCTGATTCCAACCCACCACTCCTAGTAGGCTGTGACATTCACAGTGGTCTCCAGGGATCATAAGGAAAAATCCTCTAAAATCAAATCAAACTGTATTAGGCACATGCGCCGAATACAACAGTGAAATGCTTATTTACAAGCCCCTAACCAACAATGCAGTTTTAAAAAATACGGATAAGAATAAGAAATAAAAGTAACAAGTAATTAAAGAGCAGCAGTAAAATAACAATAGGGAGACCATATACAGGGGGGTACCTGTACAGGATCAATGTGCGGGGGCACCGGTTAGTTGAGGTAATATGTACATGTAGGTAGAGTTGTTAAAGTGAATATGCATAGATGATAACAACAGAGAGTAGCAGCGGTGTAAAAGGAGAGGCAATGCAAATAGTCTGGGTAGCCATTTGATTAGATGTTCAGGAGTCTTATGGCTTGGGGGTAGAAGCTGTTTGGAAGCCTCTTGAACCTAGACTTGGCGCTCCTGTATCGCTTGCCATGCGGTAGCAGAGAGAACAGTCTGACATGGGTGACTGGAGTCTTTGACAATTTTTAGAGCCTTCCTCTGACACCGCCTGGTACAGAGGTCCTGGATGGCAGGGAGCTCTGTAGTGCCTTGCGGTCGAAAGCCGAGGAGTTGCCATACCAGGCAGTGATGCAACAGGATGCTCTCAATGGTGCAGCTGTAGAACATTTTAAGGATCTGAGGACCCATGCCAAATCTTTTTAGTCTCCTGAGGTAGAATGGGTTTTGTCATGTCCCCTTTCACGACTATCTTGGTGTGTTTGGACCATGTTAGTTTGTTGTTGATGTGGACACCAAGGAATTTGAAGCTCTCAACCTGCTCCACTGCAGCCCCGTCGCTGAGAATGGGGGCGTGCTCGGTCCTCTTTTATCTGTAGTCCACAATCATCTCCTTTGTCTTGATTACGTTGAGGGAGAGGTTGTTGTCCTGGCACCACATGGCCAGGTCTCTGACCTCCTCCCTGTAGGCTGTATCGTAGTTGTCGTGATCAAGCCTACCACTGTTGTGTCATCTGCAAACTTAATGATGGTGTTGGAGTTGTGCCTGGCCGTGCAGTCATGAGTGAACAGAGAGTACAGGAGGGGACTTAGCTTATTGATGAGATTTGAGGCCCTATGGTGTTGAACGCTGAGCTGAATAGCATTCTCACATAGGTGTTCCTTTTGTCCAGTTGGGAAAGGGCAGTGTGGAGAGCAATAGAGATTGCATCATCTGAGGATCTGTTGGGGTGGTATGCAAATTGGAGTGGGTCTAGGGTTTCTGGGATAATGGTGTTAATGTAAACCATGACAAGCCTTTCAAAGCACTTCATGGCTACAGACGTGAGTGCTACGGGTCGGAAGTTATTTAGGCAGGTTACCTTAGTGTTCTTGGGCACAGGCACTTTGGTGGTCTGCCAAAGGCACTTTGGTGGTCACTTTGGTGGTCTTTGGTGGTCTGCTTAAAGCACATTGGTATTACAGACTCGGGCCTTGTGCATGTTGACCTTTTTAAAGGTCTTACTCACATTGGTTGCGGAGAACGTGATCACACAGTCTTCCGGAACAGCTGGTGCTCTTATAATTGTTTCAGTGTTATTTGCTTCGAAGCGAGCATAGAAGTTGTTTTAGCTCGTCTGGTAGGCTTGTGTCACTGGGCAACTCTCGGCTGTGCTTACCTTTGTAGTCTGTAATGGTTTGCAAGCCCTGCCACATCTGCCAAGCATCAGAGCAAGTGTAGGACGATTCGATCTTAGTCCTATATTGACGCTTTGCCTGTTTGGTGGTTCGTCGGAGGGCATAGCGGCATTTCTTATATGCTTCCGGGTTAGAGTCCCGTTCCTTGAAAGTGTCAGCTCTAGCCTTTAGCTCAGTGTGGATGTTGCCTGTAATCCATAATTTTGTGGGAACGATGTCATCGATGCACTTATTGATGACGCCAATGACTGATGTGGTGCATTCCTCAATGCCATTCGAGGAATCCCGGAACATATTCCAGTCTGCGCTAGCAAAACAGTCCTGTAGCTTAGCATCTGCTTCATCTGACCACTTTTTATTGAGCTAAACGGATTTAAGTTTCCCTGCATTAAAGTCCCCGGCTACTAGGAGCGCCGCCTCTGGGTGAGCGTTTTCTTATTTGCTTATTGCGGAATACAGCTCACTCACTGCTGTCTTAGCGGTCGACCGATTAATCTGAATGGTCGAATAATTAGGGCTGATTTAAAGTTTTCATAACAATCGGTAATCAGCATTTTTGGACACCGATTATGGCCGATTACATTGCACTCCACGAGGAGACTGCGTGGCAGGCTGACTACCTGTTATGCGAGTGCAGCATGGAGCAAAGGTAAGGTGCTAGCTAGCATTAAACTTATCTTATAAAAAACAATCAATCTTAACATAATCACTAGTTAACTACACATGGTTGATGATATTACTAGTTTATCTAACTTGTCCTGCGTTGCATATAATTGATGTGGTGCCTGTTCATTTATCATTTAATCACAGCCTACTTCGCCAAACGGGTGATTTAACAAGCGCATTCGCGAAAAGAGCACTGTCGTTGCACCAATGTGTACGTAACCATAAACATCAACACCTTTCCTAAAATCAATTCACAAGTATATATTTTTAAACCTGCATATTTTGTTAATATTGTCTGCAAACATTAATTTCTTTTAACTTGGAAAATTGTGTCACTTCTATTGTGTTCTGTGCAACAGAGTCAGGGTATATGCAACAGTTTGGGCCGTCTGGCTCGTTGCGAAATGTGTGAAGACCATTTCTTCCTAACAAAGACAGCCAACTTCACCAAATGAGGGATGATTTAACAAAAGCACATTTGGAAAATATCAATGCCTTTCTTAAAATCAATACACAGAAGTATATGCCATCCGTTAGATAAAATCTGTTCCTTATTTCACTGAAAGAATAAACGTTTTGTTTTCGAAATGATAGTTTCCGGATTTTACCATATTAATGACCTTATACCTTGACCACACTGCTCGCGTCTGTAGGAATATGTAGGAATATATGTTATTGATTTTTATTGCACCCACACTGCTCGCACACGCCAACGAGTGTCTGCGTTGCCAAGGGCTAAAATAGGAGTCATTCCTATTTCTGATGCAGATCGCGCTGCAAGGCCTGCGTCTCCCATCTTCTCATTGGTTTATAGAAGCTTATACCCACGTGGGTGATTGAAAGAGAACTGTTTTGCCGGTTTTCGTGGTAATACTATGAAAGTTTAGATGCCAATTTCCATATAAGTTAAACAATGAAAAGGCCTGGAAGGAGGAGAGATGACTAGAAATGATTCGTTTGACCGTTTTTATGTGTGGATTAATTGTCGGAGTAGAGGACCTTGTGCATTTCAGGTAAAATAACAACCTAATGTTTATATCCCAGGACAAATTAGCTAGCAACAGCAAGCTAGCTAAATAGGACAAATTAGCCAGCAAGTGCAAGCTAAATTGCAATTAATTTTTAATGCTTTTCGACCTGTCCCCAAATTAATGTCATTGGTTCAGAGTTAGTTTTGATATTTTAACCTGCGTGTCGTGATCGCGTTTGGTGTAGGGGGATAAAATAAATGTATGCACGATGGCACACTCACGCAGCCGGTTTGGGTTCTGTGTAAGGCTCGTATTTCTGTGTGTGATTATATTATAATTAAGTCTATGATTTGATAGAGCAGTCTGACTGAGAGGTGGTAGGCAGCAGCAGGCTCGTAAGCATTCATTCAAACAGCACTTTCCTGCATTTGCCAGCAGCTCTTCGCTGTGCTTCAAGCATTGCACTGTTTATGACTTCAAGCCTATCAACTCCCGAGATTAGGCTGGCAAAACTAAAGTACCTATTAGAACAACCAATAGTCAAAGGTATATGAAATACAAATGGTATAGAGAGATATAGTCCTATAATAACTCCAACCTAAAACAACTTACCTGGGAATATTGAAGACTCATTTTAAAAGGAACCACCAGCTTTCATATGTTCTCATGTTCTGAGCAAGGAACTTAAACGTTAGCTTTTTAACGTGGCACATATTGTACTTTTACTTTACTACTTTCTTCTCCAACACTGTGTTTTTGCATTATTTAAACCACATATGTCAGAGTCAAGGCCCGCGGGCCACATCCGGCCCGCAAGAAGGTTTTTTACGGCCCCTGGGATGATCTTGATTTATTATTAGAACCGGCCCGCAGCAAGCCGGCAGCCCGCAGATCTTTTACACGCACCAATACTACATTTCCCACAATGCAAAGGTGACGCACCGAGCAGTAGGCTGCTTCATTTCAATATTTATTGGCACAGCAGTCGTCAGCATCACAGTAAAATTAACTTTCAGATACCCATCAAAAATGGCAAAACGGAAGGTGGATACTGAGAACCGGGGGTTTCAAACAAGGTGGGAGTCGGAGTATATGTTCACGAAGGTAGCTGGAAAACCTGTGTGTCTTCTGTGTGGAGAAAGTGTGGCGGTACTGAAAGAGTATAATCTGAGACGACATTATGAAACGAAACACGCGGACAAAAACAAGAATATGGACATGGAACAAAGGCTACAAAAGGCAGAGGAATTAAAACGAGGCCTCAAATCTCGACAGGCTCTGTTCAAAAAAGCCAAATCACAAGGCCAGGCTGCTGTCAAGGCCAGTTTTATTTTGGCAGAAGAGATCGCTAAATCAGCCCGGCCATTTACGGAGGGGGATTTCATCAAAAACTGCATGATTAAAGTTTGTGACGAAGTTTGCCCAGAAAAAAGGCAACTCTTTTTAAATGTGAGTCTGAGCAGAAACACCATTGCCGAGAGAGTAGACCAGTTGTCCATCAATCTAAAAGAGCAGCTTGTGAAAAAGGGAAAAGATTTTATTGCATATTCCTTGGCTGTGGATGAGAGCACCGACATTTCTGACATTGCCCAGTTGTCAATTTTCATCCGCGGAGTGGACTCCAACCTAAGCGTGACAGAGGAGTTTTTGGCTTTACGTCCTATGCATGGCACAACTACGGGGCATGATTTGTATGAAGAGGTGTCAAGATGTGTAAATGAGATGGAGCTGCCTTGGGAAAAACTCGTGGGTTTGACAACCGACGGAGCACCTGCGATGTGTGGACACAGGAGCGGACTGGTGGCGAAGATACGGGAAAAGATGCAAGAGGAAAACGCGACAGGTGAGCTGACAGCTTATCATTGTATCATACACCAGGAAGCGTTGTGCGGTAAAGCCTTGAAAATGGAGCATGTAATGAGCATCATCACGCGCACAGTTAACTTTATCAGAGCCAAAGGTTTGAATCACCGCCAGTTCAAGGCATTTCTGACGGAGTTAGAAACGGAGCATGGTGATTTGCCTTATCACACAGAGGTGCGATGGCTAAGCCAGGGAAAGGTGCTTCAAAGATGTTTCGAGCTTCGTGAGGAGATTTGTCTGTTCTTGGACAGCAAAGGGAAAGACACAACACAACTCCGAGACGAAATGTTTCTGTGTGAAATGGCTTTTCTGTGTGACATTACGAGTCATCTGAATGCAATAAACTTGCAGCTGCAGGGTCGGGATCGTGTCATCTCTGATATGTACAGTACAGTGAAGGCATTTAAAACCAAACTGACTCTGTGGGAGACGCAGATGCGGAAAGAAAATTTGAGCCACTTTCCCAGCTGCCAGACCATGAAAGAGAAGCTCTCTACCAGTGCGTTCCCGAGCACACAGTTGGCTGATAAAATAGGTATGCTTGCCGCTGACTTTCGACGCCGATTTGCTGACTTTGAAGCACAAAAAAGCAGGTTGGAACTGCTCGGTAACCCATTTGCTGTTGACGTGGAAAGCTCACCACCAAACCTCCAAATGGAGTTGATTGACCTCCAATGCAATGATGCACTGAGGGCAAAATATGCGGCAGTGGGTGCTGCGGAGTTCGCCCGTTTCCTCCCCGGCACAATGCCCCAGCTGCGCATCCAGGCTGCTCAAACGTTGTCTATGTTTGGCAGCACATACCTGTGTGAACAACTGTTTTCTTTGATGAACCTGAACAAAACATCACACAGAAGTCGACTTACTGCTGAACACCTCCACTCAATTCTGAGGATTTCTTCAGCTCAGAGCCTTACCCCGAACATTGATGAACTTGTGGAAAAGATGGGACACCACCAAGTATCACCCTCAACCTCAAACAAGTGAACATTACTGTGCAATCACATATTTAGAGTTTTTACTCAGTTCAAGTTTAAAAGTTAAAATTTAATATTTGTTTTCACTGCATGTTACTTCTCCTTAAACAAAGTGTTGTTTTTGATTAATAGATTTTTGCACTTTATTTTTTTGTATTTCAATCCAATTATATTTTAAAAATATTTCAGTTGAGTGGATGATAGAAAATTGCTATTATTGTTTTTTCTTTGAAGTAAATTTAGCCCACTTTTGCTAAAATAGAAAATATAGTCTACTGATGGTGCCTTGAATACCGGTTTCTTTCATTTAATGTTCATGTTATGGGGATATTTATATAAAGGAAATTTGTCTTTTGTGTCTGTTGAAAATTAAAGATTACTGACAGAGCCATAAGAAAATATTGCTTTATTTATCTGATCATATTGTAATATATTTGTTAGGTTTTCAGTAGGTTCAATTAGGTTCACTAGACTATATGCGTCATTTAAAAAATTTTCAATGAACATTCGAACAGTCCGGCCCTCGTCTTGTAGCTGATTTTTTTATTTGGCCCTCCGTCCATTTGACTTTGACACCCCTGATTTAAACCAACTTGAACATGTTTCATTATTTATTTGAGACTAAATTGATTTTATTGATGTATTATATTAAGTTCAAATAAAAGTGTTCATTGTTCATTCAGTATTGTTGTTATTGTCATTATTACAAATAAATATATAAAAATCGGCCGATTAATCGGTATCAGATTTCTTTGGTCCTCCAATAATCGGTATCGGCGTTGAAAAATCATAATCGGTCTACCTCTAGTCTTAGTGCTAGCCTCTAGTCTGTGGTGGTATGTTAACAGCTATGATAAATACAGTTGAAAACTCTAGGTAGATAGTGTGGTCTACAGCTTATCATGATATACTCTACCTCAGGCAAGCAATAGCTCGAGACTTCCTTAGATATTGTGCACCAGCTGTTACTTACAAAAATACATAGTCCTGCAGGTACAGCGTATAACCAGCCAGCTGTATGTTGATAGTGTCGTCGTTCAGCCACAACTCCGTGAAGCATAAGATATTACAGTTTTGAATGTCCCGTTGGTAGTTTAATCTTCCGCGTAGGTCATCTATTTTATTCTCCAAAGATGGGGACACATAAAACGTCAGCCTTCTTCTCCGGCGCCATTGTTACAATGGCGCTATGTGTATTTACAATCCCCTTCTTCAAACGGATTGCTCATTTACAATCAATTTATAAATTACAGTGCATGGAGAATGCTGTTGTTTCTATCGGATAAAAGAAAGATGCCTTTTCCACTTGGAAATGGTAGGTTCGCTCGACCTTTTTCGTGGTCTGTAGACACACCTTCACACGCCTCCATTTCTTTGATCTCCACACCAAACGTGCATCTTGCTGGCACTGATCATTTCTCCATGCTTAAATTCAAGGTTAGAATACTGTTAAAGAGAAAAGTGCAAAAAAGGAATAAAGTTACACATGCTTAACTCAGGTCTGAATTTCCTCCCTAGTAAATCACAGATTGGAAACTCAAATTAGCCCTGGCTCGCTACTCACCCTGGAGATCACAGACCCAGACATTAGACCAGACCTGCTGGTTCAAATAGTATTGGTTTTCTTTCAGTTTCTTTGACATTTTAATTGATTGAGCCTGTCTGGCCGGGCTGGGTTTGTTCTTTTTGGGTTTATTTCATTGGTTCCATTGTGCCCAAGCAAGGTCAATCAAGCTCAGATAAAGTAATTGAAAGAAAACCAATCCTATTTGTAACCAGGTTCCCTGAACCCTGACAGTGCCCTCCCCATGACAGTCTTTTACACAGTGATTTGTGCTATTAATCTGCACCTCTGCTGGACTCAATTACAAGTGATCAACCTCCAATGCCATGTAATCAGGAGGGTACAATGGCAAATCCTTTTTCCTCGCCTTGATTGGGGTCATCTCTGTTATTACCATGGTGATGTCAATGATGTTTATGTGTGTTTGCGTGCTTGTCTGTGTGTGTCCATACACTGTGCAGTACCATCACCCTAAGTCGCCACAGTATGGGTCGTAGGTCAGGGTGGTGATTTAGTCATATAGGGCCATCCCTCTCCCTCCATGCCCCCCTGGAGATGAGAGCAGCCCACCCCAGGCTTTTTCCAACCAGGAAATTAGAGTGCCCTGTCCTTCCTTCCTTCTCCATGCTGCACACGTACTGCTGTCCAGCATCACAGATTGAGACCTCCCTGGTCCCCTCAAGCTTACCCATCAGGGCTCGATCGGACACGATTCAAAGCGTGATGGGGGTTGGAGGATCGCAAGGTGATTTTGCTGCCCTCAGGAGAAAGATTGTATAAATTGTTTTCATGTACTGTAGGACCCAGTGGTTCCAGGGTACAGAGAGGGGTAAGAGAGCAGACGTGATCAGAGGGAAGATGAGACTGTGGGGCACTAGACCATTAGATCTGACAGACAGAGAATTTGATTGGGTGGAGGGATCAAGGAAAGGAAGAGTTACTCTGCAGGAATCTGCACTATATACAAAAAATCTTTAACACTTAATTTTAATATGTAATTACACTAACAAGTATTGTAATTAATTATAATAATTAATTGTTACACTGTACTAACAACAAACTGGTGGTAATTGCAGTCTGTAATTACAGAGGTGAAACAACGAATGCTTTTCACCACACTTACAAATGCTCACATTTCCGATGGCATCTGAATGCACAATTTTTCAGCCTGCACAAACCATGTTACATGTGTTAGCCAACTGAAAAACAAGGTTTTGTGCAAAATCCAGACATTGGCACTAAAGAAACAAAGTGTTGTAGACGAGACAAAAAAAACATCCACACAGGAGAGAGAAGGTAAGTGCTATCTAGCTAACTGGATAACACAACAACTAGGTAGCTAGGCCGAGCTACTGTATAAGCCTAAACCCTAAATGATCGATATCATGATAATGATGATGACTAGCAGAGATATCGGAGGAAGGCTTCTAATACCGTCTCTGATGATAGCTAGATATCTAGCTAGTAGGCTAATTGTAGAGTGGCTTTGGTAAATTGTCATACATTCTTCTTCTCTACCACAGATTACCACAAGGTCTGACTCCAGGATGGGAAAATTCTTACAAGAAAAACAATTATGAAGACAGACGTTGTCGATTTCCATTGTTCCTTGTAATGTTAAAAAGGGGAGGAAAGACAATCCCGTTTTCTCTGAATTAGCTAACGTTTGCTAGTTATGGTACTCACCATACTTACTATAGTCCTCAGATTTGTCACCAAATAGTTATTTTAATGGTACTCACCATACTTACTATAGTCCTCAGATTTGTCACCAAATAGTTATTTTAATGGTACTCACCATACTTACTATAGTCCTCAGATTTGTCACCAAATAGTTATTTTAATGGTACTCACCATACTTACTATAGTCCTCAGATTTGTCACCAAATAGTTATTTTATGTTATTGAGTAGGCCTATATCTTTGTTTAATCTAATTCATCAAGTAATGAATCCAACAATTACACTCCTTATTAAATGTAAGGTCTTTTTACATGTTGCAATAACGTTGGGTAAAGTTGAAGCTCATCTTTTGTTTGTAGGTGTTTTCCCTTGGTAATGAGTAGAACAGTTATCACGTGTGCTCCCTCTCCGGTTACCAGGCTGCTCGTTATGGCGATTATGCTGTCACCAGCGTTACGCGCATAATGACACTCACCTGGACTCCATCACCTCCTTGATTACCTGCCCTTTATATGTCACTCCCTTTGGCTTCTTCCCCAGTCGTCATTGTTTCCTGTATCTGTTTCATGTTGGTGCTGTTCGTGTTTTGTTCATTTATTAATGAAATGTATTCAGTCCCTGAACTTGCTTCCCGACTCTCAGGGTACATCGTTACAGAATGACGACTCAACAAAGGGAAACATCAGGGAGTGTTTTTTTCTTGTTTGTTTTGGTTTTGGAGGTGATGCCGGTTCCGAGTGTCGAACCGGAGCTACATGGGAGGCCTCAGCCTGTTTGTCGGGTTCCCCTGCCTCAGCTGGCTCGACAGGTTGCCATACCTCAGCTGGCTCGACAGGCTGCCATGCCTCAGCTGGCTCGATAGGCTCCCATGCCTCAGCCGGTTCCTCAGGTTGTGTCGACTGGTCCGCTCCGGATCCCCGGGATCGTCCCTTTGGTTGGCATCCTGCGGCTGGAGCCGAACGCGCCGGGAGGGGGTACTGTCACATATGCTCTCTCTCCGGCGCTCTAGATCGTCATGCTCCCGCACCTCAGCCGGATCAACAGGTTCCCGTGCCTCAGCAGAGGTGACCGGTCCGCTCCTGATCCTCCGGATTGTCATCTTGGTCGGCATCCTGTGGCTGGGGCCGCACATCGGGGAGGGGGTACTGTCATGTTTGCTCCCTCCGGCCTCTAGGTCACCAGGCTGCTCGTTAGGGTGCACACCTGTCACTAGCGTTATGCGCATAATGACACTCACCTGGACTCCATCACCTCCTTGATTACCTGCCCTTTATATGTCTCTCCTTTTGGTTTCTTCCCCAGTCGTCATTGTTCCTGTTTCATGTCGGTGCGCTGTTGTGTTTCTTGTTTTGTTTATTTATTAATGAAATGTATTCACTCCCTGAACTTGCTTCCCGACTCTCAGCGTACATTACAACAGTAAGTACATGATAATTTCTCATAGGTCAATGTGCTTGGGTACATTTATGTAGGGGTAAAAATTACTAGGCAATCAGAATATAATAAACAGATTGGGAGGGTGGGGGTCAGTGTGTGTGTGTGTGTGTGTGTGTGTGTGAAGGGTATGTAGTCTCTGTGTGTTGGAGTGTCAGTGTAGTATGTTGGAGTGTGTGGGTAGAGTCCAGTGAGTATACATAGAGCTGGTGCAAGAGTCAGTGCAAATAAAAAGAGGGTCAATGCAAATAGTCAGGGTAGCCATTTGATCAACTGTTCAGGAGCCTTTTGGTCCCAGACTTTACGCTCCGGTATCACTTGCCGTGTGGTAGCAGAGAGAACAGTCTATGACTTATGTGGCTGGAGTCTTTGACAATTTAGGGCCTTCCTCTGACACCGCCTGGCACAGAGGTCCTGGATGGCAGGGAGCTTGGCTATGCAGGTAGCGTACTATATAGGTACACAATAATTACAAGTAAATACCCCTCAAGATACACTTCATTTTAACTAGCTACAGCCTGTGTAACATCTAGTAATTACATTGTACTTAGGCAGATATTACATGTACTCTGTGTTGTACTAGTGATTATCATCCCACTTGGATTGCGCTTCCAGAAGCTCTAAAATGAGGGCCAGGCTGTTAGGATGGGAAATGTAATATATAAATACATATTATTACAAGTAAGTACCCCTCAAGATACACAGGATTTAGCTAGTTAAAATGAAGTGTAACACCTAGTAATAACATTGTACTTAGGCAGATGGTACATGTACTCTATGGTGTACTAGTGTGTATATCCTCCCACTTAGATGGCAAGGAGGTACAAGTTGCCATAATGGTAAAGTGTAAAAACAAATTGTA
Organism: Oncorhynchus clarkii lewisi; assembly: GCF_045791955.1. Taxonomy (NCBI): domain Eukaryota; kingdom Metazoa; phylum Chordata; class Actinopteri; order Salmoniformes; family Salmonidae; genus Oncorhynchus; species Oncorhynchus clarkii. The sequence continues at coordinate 33,681,329 of NC_092158.1, forward strand.
ATTTGGGATGACACTGGTATGACAGATCCCAGTCAGTGAGGTTGACCTACAGACGGGTTAGCGGACAATGTCAAGAAATCTATGTGCGTTTTATGGGACAGAAGGCAATGTGTTGTTATGGTTCTGGATGGCCAGATAGCTAGCAGCAATGACTAGAAACTGCCATGTAGTGAATCGAAAGTGGCTCGTTTCAGCTCATTTGATCTTGTTCTTGATACCAAGTCTTGTTTTGAGGTGTTTTTGACTGTCACGTATATGCTTATGGCAAAAAGAAATGCTAGCTTGCTAGCTAACCAACAACTATAACAGTGTATTTGAGAGACAAGTGCTCATTGTGCAACTTTATGTTTTACATCAACAATCTAAGCCAAGCCCGGCTGTTTTGCCTCATAGTTGCGCACGTATTGGTTTTGTTGCTAAACAACCAACTCATCTACAGTGGGGCAAAAAAGTATTTAGTCAGCCACCAATTGTGCAAGTTATCCCACTTAAAAAGATGAGAGAGGTCTGTAATTTTCATCATAGGTACACTTCAACTATGACAGACAAAATGAGAAAAAATAAAATACAATCCAGAAAGCCACATTGTAGGATTTTTAATGAATTTGCAAATCATGGTGGAAAATAAGTATTTGGTCACCTACAAACAAGCAAGATTTCTGGCTCTCACAGACCTGTAACTTCTTCTTTAAGAGGCTCCTCTGTCCTCCATTCGTTACCTGTATTAATGGCACCTGTTTGAACTTATTATCAGTATAAAAGACACCTGTCCACAACCTCAAACAGTCACACTCCAAACTCCACTATGGCCAAGACCAAAGAGCGGTCAAAGGACACCAGAAACAAAATTGTAGACCTGCACCAGGCTGGGAAGACTGAATCTGCAATAGGTAAGCAGCTTGGTTTGAAGAAATCAACTGTGGGAGCAATTATTAGGAAATGGAAGACATACAAGACCACTGATAATCTCCCTCGATCTGAGGCTCCACGCAAGATCTCACCCCATGGGGTCAAAATGATCACAAGAACGGTGAAAAAAAATCCAAGAACCACACGGGGGGGACCTAGTGAATGACCTGCAGAGAGCTGGGACCAAATTAACAAAGCCTACCATCAGTAACACACTACGCCGCCAGGGACTCAAATCCTGCAGTGCCAGACGTGTCCCCCTGCTTAAGCCAGTACATGTCCAGGCCCATCTGAAGTTTGCTAGAGAGCATTTGGATGATCCAGAAGAAGATTGGGAGAATGTCATATGGTCAGATGAAACCAAAATATAAATTTTGGGTAAAAACTCAACTCGTCGTGTTTGGAGGACAAAGAATGCTGAGTTGCATCCAAAGAACACCATACCTATTGTGAAGCATGGGGGTGGAAACATCATGCTTTGGGGCTGGTTTTCTGCAAAGGGACCAGGATGATTTTGAGTGAAAACCTCCTTCCATCAGCAAGGGCATTGAAGATGAAACGTGGCTGGATCTTTCAGCATAACAATGATCCCAAACACACCGCCCGGGCAACGAAGGAGTGGCTTCGTAAGAAGCATTTCAAGGTCATGGAGTGGCCAACCCCATAGAAAATCTTTGGAGGGAGTTGAATGCCCGTGTTGCCCAGCAACAGTCCCAAAACATCACTGCTCTAGAGGAGATCTGCATGGAGGAATGGGCCAAAATACCAGCAACAGTGTGTGAAAACCTTGTGAATACTTACAGAAAATGTTTTGACCTCTGTCATTGCCAACAAAGGGTATATAACAAAGTATTGAGAAACTTTTGTTATTGACCAAATACTTATTTTGCACCATAATTTGCAAATAAATTCATAAAAAATCCTACAATGTGATTTTCTGGATTTTTTTTCTCATTTTGTCTGTCATAGTTGAAGTGTACTTATGATGAAAATTACAGACCTCTCTCATCTTTTTAAGTGGGAGAACTTGCACAATTGGTGGCTGACTAAATACTTTTTTGCCCCACTGTATATCTTTTTCAAGTTAACCCAGAATGTACACTTTTGGGGGATAGTGCTAGGGCCAATATTGAGTGGTAATTTTGAAGAGTAAATTCACAGGTAGGTAATTAGAGCCTATTGAGCCTCCAAACGTTGTGATCTTGAACATCCAGACCATCTGTCAATGAAAGATAACCTTGTGACAGTTGTAACTGAAGTGAATGCATCTGAGAAGAAACAAAACACAAAATTGATGATTTTTTTTGTAAACTTGCACTTCGTAACAAGCATGATAACAAGCATTCGTGTCAGCTCCCCTATCTATTTTTGCAGAATCTAGCAGCTGCACCAAATAACCAGTACCCTAATGATGCACCATCCTCGTGGTTTCGTGTGAAAAGGTTATTGTCTGGTCTGGAATGACCCCTGTAGCCTACATGCTAGAAACTGTAGAAAAAGAAGTCTCTTCAAACATTGTTTTCACAGATGAAGTATAATTCCTACTTTGAAATTACATTCACACTCACAGATAACATGCAAGCTTTCACAATATGCAAGAGCTAGTGCTCCACCTTGTAGAAAATCTCCTCTGCTCCTCTAGCTGATATTCATGAATCTCATGAGGAACTCATAACAGGTAAGAAAAGCTAAATCATTGTGAACACTACACACATTATCCCTCTCCTCTGCCTATTCTTACACGACCGCTTTCTCCAACTTCATGAATAAAGAATTGTTTGCTTGGCACGGCTGAGGAGCGATGTCATGCAAATTAATGTGCCTGGCGACGATCAATAATTGATGTATTAAAGCCCCTCGTATCGTCAAGGCTGGAATGAGTCTATCTGCTTAGTATTGGCTAGTTGTATAAGGACCAACTACTGCTGCTAAGTTAATTCATCAAGCAGGAATCTAATTCCAAGACCTGTGTTTGCTAGTCTACCACAGTATGCTGTTGTTGTAGGTCTACTGGCATTGAAATGATTCAAACCTTAAACATTTACAGAGAAACCTTACTGATGCTGGAAGATTCGTGTTGAGCTATTCCTCTCCTGTGTGGTGTATGTTATTTCAAAAATGACTTTCAGTAGAACATAACAATGTAGCAGTCTGTCTGATGACCTTGTAGGTTTCCAGAGTAAAAGGATTGCTCTTGCCCAAAGGGAGGCTGCATGTAAATACTCAGCCAGTGTGCACATTTTGACCATAAGCTGGATGTCAGGTACCTCAGGCTGATTTAGGTTCAAACAAGAAACCCCTTCCGCTACTAAGGGCTCTATTCAATCTGTATCGAGATAGAAATGAAAAGTTAATTTCAGATGTAGCCGGCATATTGGTTTTTGCTATGACATGCACTGTCAACTGTGGGACCTTATATAGACAGGTGTGTGCCTTTCCAAATAATGTCCAATCAATTGAATTTACCACAGGTGGACTCCAATCAAGTTGTAGAAACATCTCAAGGAGGATCATTGGTTCTATTTAATCTGTATAGTGGACGTTCAGCACGGTATACGCTGTATAGTTGACAGTGCATGTCATAGCAAAAACCAAGCCATGAGGTCAAAGGAATTGTCTGTAGAGCTCAGAGGAACAAATCTGGTGAAGGGTACCAAAAAATGTCTGCAGCATTGAAGGTCCCTAAGATCACAGTGGCCTCCATCATTCTTAAATGGAAGAAGTTTAGAACCATCAAGACTTTTCCTAGAGCTGGCCGTCCAGCCAAACTGAGCAATCGGGGGAGAATGGCCTTGGTCAGGGAGGTGGCCCTGACAGAGTTCCAGAGTTCCTCTGTGGAGATGGGAGAACCTTCCAGAAGGACAACCATCTCTGCAGCACTCCACCAATCAGGCCTTTATGGTAGAGTGGCCAGACGGAAGCCACTCCTCAGTTAAAGGCACAAAAAAGGCACCTAAAAGACTCTCAGACCATGAGAAACAAAATTCTCTGGTCTGATGAAATCAAGATTGAACTCTTTGGCCTGAATGCCAAGCGTCACGTCTGGAGGAAACCTGGCACCATCCCTACGGTAAAGCATGGTGGTGGCAGCATCATGCTGTGGGGATGTTTTTCAGTGGCAGGGGCTGGGAGACTAGTCAGAATTGAGCAAAGTACAGAGAGATCCTTGATGAAAACATGCTCCAGAGAACTCAGGACCTCAGAATGGGGCGAAGTTTCACCTTCCAACAGGACAACGACCCTAAGCACACAGCTAGGACAACACGGGAGTGGCTTCGGGACAAGTCTCTGCATGTCCTTGAGTGGCCCAGCCAGAGCCTGGACTTGAACCCGATCCAACATCTCTGGAGACACCTGAAAATAGCTGTGCAGTGACGCTCCCATCCAACCTGACAGAGCTTGAGAGGATCTGCAGAGAAGAATGGAAGAAACTCCCCAAACACAGGTGTGCCAAGTTTGTAGTGTCATACCCAAGAAGTCTTGGGGCTGTAATCGCTGCCAAAGGTGTTTCAACAAAGTGCTGTGTAAAGGGTCTGAATACTTACATAAATGTGATATTTTCATTTATTTTTTATTTTTTATATGTTTGCAAGTAGGCAGCAGACAATAATTTCCTTTATTTTTCGGCATCAGACATGCCTAACTCTCACTTGAAACATTATTTTTGTATTTAACAGGCTAAATGACACATTATGTTAACATATGAACCCAACGTGATCTGTTCTCCCCGGACGCCGAAAACGGGGATGTCGATTAAGGCAGCCCTCCACACCTCTCTGATTCAGAGGTGTTGGGTTAAATGCGGAATACACTTTTCAGTTGAATGCATTGTTGTACAACTGACTAGGTATCCCCCTTTCCCTTTTCTTGCTCTTTGTAGTGTATGACATTTTCAGATTTAAATGATCATTTTGATGTATAGAAATACTTTTTCAAAGTAACTTTAGTTAAGTAAACTATATTTTTCTCAATTGTAGCTTAACTTCTTTCAGTGTAAAGTGATTGAAAGCTTGGTAAACTGTATTTTCAGTATAGCTTTCCTGCCACTGCACAATGAACATAGTGTTATACAGCATCTCCCACATACCATATCTCTTGTATTTGTCCTCATCAACTGTCACCGTCCTGCCCATCCTTTCTCAAAATATGCAGGCAATAATACAAAGGAATTTCTATTGTTCTAAACTTTGGGCCAGATTCCAACTGAACCTCCCTTAGCAATGTTTATGCAGTGTGTGTTTGCTCAACTACACAGATACATGCCATGTCTTATTTCTGAAAACTGGGTGCATTTAGGTCTAGTGTGAGGTGAGTTTGGCATAAAAAAGAAATAATCTGTGATTATAGCCAATAGTACCTATAGCAAAGAGGTAGGTTGACTACAGTTCCTCATGGAAAAAAAGTATGTTAAATGCTATTGTGCGAACAATGCAATGCATGTTGATTGAATACTGTCTTACAATCTCTGTTATGCATATTGAAGTCAAAAGGCATAACATTTTCCGTGCACACATTACCACATGCCTCTCCTCTCCAGTGATTTAAGAACTGTACAAAATAAATATCTTTCTAGCATCACTTTCATTTTAATAGCTGGAGCACCAGCCGTAATAGAGCTCAGATTAATGAGAGCGTTCTGTTTATAGCCTGTTTCTCTGAGGGGTGAACAAACATCAGGGGAACATTACCACGAGACTGCCAGGGATATTTGACCATTTATAAGAAGGGAAGTATGTTTAAGAGAGTTGGAAGGAGCGTGTTCGTTTGGATGTGATTAGGATGGTTGTCAGGGGAAATATTCTGTGTATTCCCACCTAATTGTCTTTTCTATAGATTTATTTAGGCTGTTATGGGCAGTCAGTGCATAGGATAGTAATCGGCTACAGATTATGCATCTGAGGGAGTACATTTTAAACATGTTTAAGTTTTTAGGCTCTTCTGAGGTTCCTATGGGGTATTCTGGGCCCTTCCCCTGCCACAGAATATCACAATCAGAAACCACTATAATTGCAACCTATGAAGAAGGAGGGAAAAATAACTCTTAGTGGAGCTTATCACATGGCCTCCACACAAATGCCTGGCTAGCTCTACTGCTGTCAGTACTACCAGTATTGTTAGTGGTATGGCTAGCTCTACTGCTGTCAGTACTACCAGTATGGTTAGGGTTATGACTACCTCTACTGCTGTAAGTACTACCAGTATGGTTAGGGTTATGACTACCTCAACTGCTGTCAGTACTACCAGTATGGTTAGGGTTATGACTACCTCTACTGCTGTAAGTACTACCAGTATGGTTAGTGGTATGGCTAGCTCTACTGCTGTCAGTACTACCAGTATGGTTAGGGTTATGACTACCTCTACTGCTGTAAGTACTACCAGTATGGTTAGGGTTATGACTACCTCTACTGCTGTCAGTACTACCAGTATGGTTAGGGTTATGACTACCTCTACTGCTGTCAGTACTACCAGTATGGTTAGTGGTATGACTACCTTTACTGCTGTAAGTACTACCAGTATGGTTAGTGGTATGGCTAGCTCTACTGCTGTAAGTACTACCAGTATGGTTAGGGTTATGACTACCTCTACTGCTGTCAGTACTACCAGTATGGTTAGTGGTATGACTACCTCTACTGCTGTAAGTACTACCAGTATGGTTAGTGGTATGACTACCTCTACTGCTGTCAGGACTACCAGTATGGTTAGTGTTATGACTACCTCTACTGCTGTCAGTACTACCAGTATGGTTAGGGTTATGACTACCTCTACTGCTGTCAGTACTACCAGTATGGTTAGGGTTATAACTACATCTACTGCTGTAAGTACTACCAGTATGGTTAGGGTTATGACTACCTCTACTGCTGTAAGTACTACCAGTATGGTTAGGGTTATGACTACCTCTACTGCTGTCAGTACTACCAGTATGGTTAGGGTTATGACTACCTCTACTGCTGTAAGTACTACCAGTATGGTTAGGGTTATGACTACCTCTACTGCTGTCATTACTACCAGTATGGTTAGTGGTATGACTACCTCTACTGCTGTAAGTACTACTTGTATGGTTAGGGTTATGACTACCTCTACTGCTGTCAGTACTACCAGTATGGTTAGGGTTATGGCTACATCTACTGCTGTAAGTACTACCAGTATGGTTAGGGTTATGACTACCTCTACTGCTGTAAGTACTACCAGTATGGTTAGGGTTATGACTACATCTACTGCTGTCAGTACTACCAGTATGGTTAGGGTTATGACTACCTCTACTGCTGTAAGTACTACCAGTATGGTTCGGGTTATGACTACCTCTACTGCTGTAAGTACTACCAGTATGGTTAGGGTTATGACTACCTCTACTGCTGTCAGTACTACCAGTATGGTTAGGGTTATGACTACCTCTACTGCTGTCAGTACTACCAGTATGGTTAGTGGTATGACTACCTCTACTGCTGTAAGTACTACCAGTATGGTTAGTGGTATGACTACCTCTACTGCTGTAAGTACTACCAGTATGGTTAGGGTTATGACTACCTCTACTGCTGTAAGTACTACCAGTATGGTTAGGGTTATGACTACCTCTACTGCTGTAAGTACTACCAGTATGGTTAGTGGTATGGCTAGCTCTACTGCTGTCAGTACTACCAGTATGGTTAGGGTTATGACTACCTCTACTGCTGTCAGTACTACCAGTATGGTTAGGGTTATGACTACCTCTACTGCTGTCAGTACTACCAGTATGGTTAGTGGTATGACTACCTCTACTGCTGTAAGTACTACCAGTATGGTTAGTGGTATGACTACCTCTACTGCTGTAAGTACTACCAGTATGGTTAGGGTTATGACTACCTCTACTGCTGTCAGTACTACCAGTATGGTTAGGGTTATGACTACCTCTACTGCTGTCAGTACTACCAGTATGGTTAGTGGTATGACTACCTCTACTGCTGTAAGTACTACCAGTATGGTTAGTGGTATGACTACCTCTACTGCTGTAAGTACTACCAGTATGGTTAGGGTTATGACTACCTCTACTGCTGTAAGTACTACCAGTATGGTTAGGGTTATGACTACCTCTACTGCTGTAAGTACTACCAGTATGGTTAGTGGTATGGCTAACTCTACTGCTGTCAGTACTACCAGTATGGTTAGGGTTATGACTACCTCTACTGCTGTCAGTACTACCAGTATGGTTAGGGTTATGACTACCTCTACTGCTGTCAGTACTACCAGTATGGTTAGTGGTATGGCTTGCTCTACTGCTGTAAGTACTACCAGTATGGTTAGGGTTATGACTACCTCTACTGCTGTCAGTACTACCAGTATGGTTAGTGGTATGACTACCTCTACTGCTGTAAGTACTACCAGTATGGTTAGGGTTATGACTACCTCTACTGCTGTCAGTACTACCAGTATGGTTAGGGTTATGGCTACATCTACTGCTGTAAGTACTACCAGTATGGTTAGGGTTATGACTACCTCTACTGCTGTAAGTACTACCAGTATGGTTAGGGTTATGACTACCTCTACTGCTGTCAGTACTACCAGTATGGTTAAGGTTATGACTACCTCTACTGCTGTCAGTACTACCAGTATGGTTAGTGGTATGACTACCTCTACTGCTGTAAGTACTACCAGTATGGTTAGTGGTATGACTACCTCTACTGCTGTAAGTATTACCAGTATGGTTAGGGTTATGACTACCTCTACTGCTGTAAGTACTACCAGTATGGTTAGGGTTATGACTACCTCTACTGCTGTAAGTACTACCAGTATGGTTAGTGGTATGGCTAGCTCTACTGCTGTCAGTACTACCAGTATGGTTAGGGTTATGACTACCTCTACTGCTGTAAGTACTACCAGTATGGTTAGGGTTATGACTACCTCTACTGCTGTAAGTACTACCAGTATGGTTAGTGGTATGGCTAGCTCTACTGCTGTCAGTACTACCAGTATGGTTAGGGTTATGACTACCTCTACTGCTGTCAGTACTACCAGTATGGTTAGGGTTATGACTACCTCTACTGCTGTCAGTACTACCAGTATGGTTAGTGGTATGACTACCTCTACTGCTGTAAGTACTACCAGTATGGTTAGTGGTATGACTACCTCTACTGCTGTAAGTACTACCAGTATGGTTAGGGTTATGACTACATCTACTGCTGTAAGTACTACCAGTATGGTTAGGGTTATGACTACCTCTACTGCTGTAAGTACTACCAGTATGGTTAGTGGTATGGCTAGCTCTACTGTTGTAAGTACTACCAGTATGGTTAGGGTTATGACTACCTCTACTGCTGTCAGTACTACCAGTATGGTTAGGGTTATGACTACCTCTACTGCTGTAAGTACTACCAGTATGGTTAGGGTTATGACTACCTCTACTGCTGTCAGTACTACCAGTATGGTTAGTGGTATGACTACCTCTACTGCTGTAAGTACTACCAGTATGGTTAGTGGTATGACTACCTCTACTGCTGTAAGTACTACCAGTATGGTTAGGGTTATGACTACCTCTACTGCTGTAAGTACTACCAGTATGGTTAGGGTTATGACTACCTCTACTGCTGTAAGTACTACCAGTATGGTTAGTGGTATGGCTAACTCTACTGCTGTCAGTACTACCAGTATGGTTAGGGTTATGACTACCTCTACTGCTGTCAGTACTACCAGTATGGTTAGGGTTATGACTACCTCTACTGCTGTCAGTACTACCAGTATGGTTAGTGGTATGGCTTGCTCTACTGCTGTAAGTACTACCAGTATGGTTAGGGTTATGACTACCTCTACTGCTGTCAGTACTACCAGTATGGTTAGTGGTATGACTACCTCTACTGCTGTAAGTACTACCAGTATGGTTAGGGTTATGACTACCTCTACTGCTGTCAGTACTACCAGTATGGTTAGGGTTATGGCTACATCTACTGCTGTAAGTACTACCAGTATGGTTAGGGTTATGACTACCTCTACTGCTGTAAGTACTACCAGTATGGTTAGGGTTATGACTACCTCTACTGCTGTCAGTACTACCAGTATGGTTAAGGTTATGACTACCTCTACTGCTGTCAGTACTACCAGTATGGTTAGTGGTATGACTACCTCTACTGCTGTAAGTACTACCAGTATGGTTAGTGGTATGACTACCTCTACTGCTGTAAGTATTACCAGTATGGTTAGGGTTATGACTACCTCTACTGCTGTAAGTACTACCAGTATGGTTAGGGTTATGACTACCTCTACTGCTGTAAGTACTACCAGTATGGTTAGTGGTATGGCTAGCTCTACTGCTGTCAGTACTACCAGTATGGTTAGGGTTATGACTACCTCTACTGCTGTCAGTACTACCAGTATGGTTAGGGTTATGACTACCTCTACTGCTGTCAGTACTACCAGTATGGTTAGTGGTATGACTACCTCTACTGCTGTAAGTACTACCAGTATGGTTAGTGGTATGACTACCTCTACTGCTGTAAGTACTACCAGTATGGTTAGGGTTATGACTACCTCTACTGCTGTCAGTACTACCAGTATGGTTAGTGGTATGACTACCTCTACTGCTGTAAGTACTACCAGTATGGTTAGTGGTATGACTACCTCTACTGCTGTAAGTACTACCAGTATGGTTAGGGTTATGACTACCTCTACTGCTGTAAGTACTACCAGTATGGTTAGGGTTATGACTACCTCTACTGCTGTAAGTACTACCAGTATGGTTAGTGGTATGGCTAGCTCTACTGCTGTCAGTACTACCAGTATGGTTAGGGTTATGACTACCTCTACTGCTGTCAGTACTACCAGTATGGTTAGGGTTATGACTACCTCTACTGCTGTCAGTACTACCAGTATGGTTAGTGGTATGACTACCTCTACTGCTGTAAGTACTACCAGTATGGTTAGTGGTATGACTACCTCTACTGCTGTAAGTACTACCAGTATGGTTAGGGTTATGACTACATCTACTGCTGTAAGTACTACCAGTATGGTTAGGGTTATGACTACCTCTATTGCTGTAAGTACTACCAGTATGGTTAGTGGTATGGCTAGCTCTACTGTTGTAAGTACTACCAGTATGGTTAGGGTTATGACTACCTCTACTGCTGTCAGTACTACCAGTATGGTTAGGGTTATGACTACCTCTACTGCTGTAAGTACTACCAGTATGGTTAGTGGTATGGCTTGCTCTACTGCTGTAAGTACTACCAGTATGGTTAGGGTTATGACTACCTCTACTGCTGTAAGTACTACCAGTATGGTTAGTGGTATGACTACCTCTACTGCTGTAAGTACTACCAGTATGGTTAGGGTTATGACTACCTCTACTCCTGTAAGTACTACCAGTATGGTTAGTGGTATGGCTAGCTCTACTGCTGTAAGTACTACCAGTATGGTTAGTGGTATGGCTAGCTCTACTGCTGTAAGTACTACCAGTATGGTTAGGGGTATGACTACCTCTACTGCTGTAAGTACTACCAGTATGGTTAGGGGTATGGCTAGCTCTACTGCTGTAAGTACTACCAGTATGGTTAGTGGTATGGCTAGCTCTACTTCTGTAAATACAATGTATTACTAGTTTGCGGTTAGGATTAGGGTTATGGCTAGCTCTACTGCTGTAAATAGTAGGCCTAGTATTACCAGTCAAGGGTTAGGGTTAAGGGTTAAGGATTGGCTGTATGTGCGTGTGCACGTAGTATGTCCATGTGTTTATGCTTTTATGTGTGTATTTGTATTATCTCAAGGTTCTCTGTTTACTTCTCACCAAAGTCAATGTAAGGTTAACACTCCCCCACCGCCTTTCTCTGTTTGCCATACTCCTGCTCTTCCAGTTTGACAGCATACATCGCTGCTGATGACAGTGGTGTACATTTCCACTTCAACAAAATACCTGCCAGACTGGTTCCTTCTATTTATATGAAGAAGATGAGGTGGAAAGACATGAGCACAACTCTACTGCAAGTAATTATATTCTGGGAGCTCTCTGCTTTTTTGTCCCTCTGTCTGCGCTTTTGACATCATTTTTATAAGACTTTGTCTCCATCTAGTGTTTGAGCAGGAGAGCACACATTTTCAATTAAACCATTTTATGAACTGTTCTCCATACATACTAAACTTTTCAGCGATCAATGCCATGGTGTTTAAAACAAAACAAAATTATACAAACAAATATATATTGGCTGGTTTAGTCATGTGATTAAGAGGAAGAATCCTAAAAATAAGACTGTCTATGCTTCCAGGAGTGATTCCGGCTACGCTTGGACCATTCTGGCTACACTTCATGGGCCATTCTGACTATGCTTCCAGGGCAATTCTGGCAACTCTGCCTCTACTCTGTTTAGATGAATCACTAGAAACTGCAGAGTGATAACTGCCACCTCACTGTGCTCATCACGGATTTGGACAACACTCTAATTAAAGGTAATTTAAGATGACATATGCAGGGTTTACTATGAATCTGGTCTCTGCAAGCGAACTCAGGAATATTGCCTTTAAAAAGTGCATTGCATACATTGCTGATTGGTTAAAAGTCATTTCCACAAGTCACCACCTGCTAAATCTATGATGTTAAAATGCCTATTTGGTCTGTTCCATCTGACTGCGCAATCCACCGTCTTATCAGCCCAGCCAGGCAATTTATAAACTTTATCTCCACTATAAAAAGCCTCTAGACATTATCTCACATCTATTATAGATTTTCATTTAGTTTTCAACAGTGGAGATTTGTAATAAACTTGCTGTCTGTCTCTCCGATATTTGCAACATTGTTTCAATATTAAAATTCGATCTCCAGCTGTCCTATAGTGAGGAACGTGTTGGGAGTCAGGACGAGACAGACAGGCAGCTTCTCTCAGCCAGTCTTGAATCATGAATCAGCTGGCATCATTTTTATGGATATATACAAAGAAATGTAAATTGAAAAAGGTACAGGGAAATGAAGTGCAGCTAGTGTGCAGTCTTTCCAGCTTCAGTTTGAAGTGATTGTGTTAACTGTGTTGTTGGCTAGCTCCTGTGAACAAACGTGTCCTGACGAGAGAGCACATTTTCTATGCCAGGAGAAATTGCACCTCATTAGCTCATTGTTATGGATGTATCCAAATAAATGTCACTAGAAAACAGCTTAAACAAATGCAAATGCAGCTACTGTTGTTATTCTTCTGCACTGTTTGATGTGACTGTAAGTTAGCCGTAGTTGGCTAGCTAGCAAGCAAGGGATAAGAACATTGCCAGCCAGTATGACAATGGAACATTTAGCATTACCTCAAGACCGATCAGGCCATGTAAATTACATTTAAAGGTTACTTTTCAACAATGCACATTTGATTGAATCCCAGCCTGAATTGAGGTATACAACGGTTTACAGGATAAGCACTAATGTTTAAACTTCTCCTTGATGAAAAACACAGTCTTGTCCTGTTGCATTATAGCACCCTCTGATGAGAAAACACACTTGAGGGTGATAACAGTGTAGAAATGCAAAGCTCATTTCCCAAATCTGGGGCATTAGTGTTGTAAACCTGACCACGTTGTGGAAGTCAACAAGTCTGTCCTGGGAGACTACTTGGCCATCACAGGACAATACCTCCATATTGATAAATATGAGGTGCTTGGCTATAAATATCTATCATAAGGTTGTAATTCACTTCAGGAAATGTGAACGCCATACAGTGCTCTGAGTAACAGCTGATTTAGAGTGATAGAGATATTGATGGATATTCAGTGCTCTCCAATCCTGCCCCTGTATAATCAGAGAGGAATAGGCGAAGCGAGAGGGTTTACTCCGCCCAAAATAAGACCACAAAGTGTAGAATTTGGTTGACAAAAAATGTCATTGCTAATTTGCTACGTGAGGCTTATTTGATCGAATAGAAGTTTCCTAATGGTTAGGTTGTTATGAATGCACTGATAGTGGACGCACGTGGTATTTACACAACTTTGATAAAAATGGTTATATTGGAATTATGCCTGTTGTTAACATGCATATCTGCTCTATCATTGGCTAGGATGGTCCCATCTGATCTTGCCTCCTCCCGCCTGCCTTCCGTATTTGGGGATATGTATTTCCTTTGTTAGAGCGGTCACTCAACTATCTTGTCAATATAATAGATCATCTTTGGAATAATGCAAAGCATCATGCCCCTAAGCCCGACATCCACCTAGCACAGGTAGATTTAGGTGTCCTCCCCAAGTCCCTCCCCAATAGTAACCGCAAAACACCAGTCTCAATGTCAACAGTGAAGAGGCAACTTCGGGATGCTGGCCTTCTAGGCAGAGTTGCAAAGATAAAAAGCCATATCTCAGACTGGCCATTAAAAAGAAAAGATTAAGATGGGCAAAAGAACACAGACACTGGACAGAGGAACTCTGCCTAGAAGGCCAGCATCCCGGAGTTGCCTCTACACTGTTGACATTGAGACTGGTGCTTTTTGGGTACTATTTAATGAAGCTGCCAGTTGAGGACTTGTGAGGCGTCTGTTTCTCAAACTAGACACTAATGTACTTGTCCTCTTGCTCAGTTGTGCTCCTCCCACTCCTCTTTCTATTCTGTTCAGAGAACATTTGCGCTGTTCTGTGAAGGTTGTAGTACACAGCGTTGTACGAGATCTTCAGTTTCTTGGCAATTTTTTTGCATGGAATAGCCTTCATTTCTCAGAACAAGAATAGACTGACGAGTTTCAGAGCCTGTCATTTTAGCCTGTAATCGAACCCACAAATGCTGATGCTCCAGATACTCAACTAGTCTAAAGAAGGGCGTTTTATTGCTTCTTTAATCAGACAACAGTTTTCAGCTGTGCTAACATCGCAAAATGTTTTCTAATGATCAATTAGTCTTTTAAAATGATAAACTTGGATTAGCTAACACAACATGCCAATGGAACACAGGAGTGATTGTTGTTGATAATGGGCCTCTGTACGCCTATGTAGATATTCCATTAAAAATCTGCAGTTTTCAGATACAATACTCCTTTACATCATTAACAATGTCTACACTGTATTTCTGATCAATATGATGTTATTTTCATGGCCAAAAAATGAGCTTTTCTTTCAAAAACAAGGTCATTTCTAAGTGACACCAAACTTTTGAACGGTGGTGTACTTAAGTATCATAATCATTTTTTTCTTTGTTTAGCCTTTATTTAACCAGGCAAGTCAGTTAAGAACAAATTATTATTTACAGTGACAGACAAAAACTAACCCGGACAACGCTGGGCCAATTGTGCGCCACCCTATGGGACTCCCAATCACAACCAGTTGTGATACAGCCTGTAATCGAACCAGGATCTGTAGTGACACCTCTAGCACTGAGATGCAGTGCCTTAGACCGCTGCGTCACTCGGGAGCCCAAAGTAAATGCTATAAATCATATATTAAGCAAACCAGATGGCACAATTTATTTGTATTTTTAAAATGTTTTACAGACAGCCAGGGGCACACTCCAGCACTCAGACATAATTTACAAACAAACAAAGCATTTGTGTTTAGTGTGTCTGCCAGATTAGAGGCAGTAGGAATGATCCCCTGTTCTCTTGATAAGTATAACTGAATTGGACCATTTTCCTGTCCTTCTAAGCATTCAAAATGTAAGGAGTACTTTTGGGTGGCATGAAAATGTATGGGAGTAAAAAGTACATATTTACTTTAGGAATGTAGTGGAGTTAAAGTAAAAGTTCTTAAATCTATAAATAGTAAAGGAAAGTTGGAGAGAGCTGGGGTGAAAGTAACACGCCCATTTTCTCAGATAACACAGAAGCTGGAATGATGAAGTGAAGTCAGAAAGTTCCTAATGTGGAGACGAGCTCCCTGCAAAAAAAAAACAGAGTTATCAACAAAAAGTTGTTTTGAGCCATGTAGGTAAAAAAACGAACCCAGGAGTATTTTTCAGTCGTAGTATTGTGTTTAGTTGTTTAAGGTTCCAAACATGTCATTTTCTTAACCCATCTAGTGACTAAATGACAGAATAGGTTTTAAGTATCATGCTAGCTAGTCTTGGGTGTTAGCCTGGGAGAAGTTACAGGAGAGACGGGTGGGACGAAAGTAACACTGATGACCTGAAATAAAAAAATACAATTGTTTAAGCACAAGCCATTGTCTCCTCTAGTTCAAATTTATTTTATAATGTTAGCAAAATATCAACAAATGACTAAATATTTCAAAATGATATAAGACGTCATTCGAATTATGCCTTGATCAATTGCCTTAACGGATCAGCTTCTCACATAAGCTTTTATCGGCAGGTAGCCTAGTGATTAGAGCGTTGGGCCAGTAACCGAAAGGTTGCTGAATCGAATCCCCGAGCTGACAAGGTAAAAATATGACGTTCTGCCCCTGAACAATGCAGTTCCTAGGCCGTCATTGTAAATAAGAATTTGTTCTTAACTGACTTGCCTAGTTACAGTGGGGCAAAAAAGTATTTAGTCAGCCACCAATTGTGCAAGTTCTCCCACTTAAAAAGATGAGAGAGGCCTGTAATTTTCATCATAGGTACACTTCAACTATGACCGACAAAATGAGAAAAAAAATCCAGAAAATCACTGTATGATTTTTAATGAATTTATTTGCAAATTATGGTGGAAAATAAGTATTTGGTCAATAACAAAAGTTTCTCAATGCTTTGTTATATACCCTTTGTTGGCAATGACAGAGGTCAAACGTTTTCTGTAAGTCTTCACAAGGTTTTCACACACTGTTGCTGGTATTTTGGCCCATTCCTCCATGCAGATCTCCTCTAGAGCAGTGATGTTTTGGGGCTGTTACTGGGCAACACGGACTTTCAACTCCCTCCAAAGATTTTCTATGGGGTTGAGATCTGGAGACTGGCTAGGCCACTCCAGGACCTTGAAATGCTTCTTACGAAGCCCCTCCTTCGTTGCCCGGGCGGTGTGTTTGGGATCATTGTCATGCTGAAAGACCCAGCCACGTTTCATCTTCAATGCCCTTGCTGATGGAAGGAGGTTTTCACTCAAAATCTCACGATACATGGCCCCATTCATTCTTTCCTTTACACGGATCAGTCATCCAGGTCCCTTTGCAGAAAAACAACCCCAAAGCATGATGTTTCCACCCCCATGCTTCACAGTAGGTATGGTGTTCTTTGGATGCAACTCAGCATTCTTTGTCCTCCAAACACGACGAGTTGAGTTTTTACCAAAAAGTTATATTTTGGCTTCATCTGACCATATGACATTCTTCCAATCTTCTTCTGGATCATCCAAATGCTCTCTAGCAAACTTCAGACGGGCCTGGACATGTACTGGCTTAAGCAGGGGGACACGTCTGGCACTGCAGGATTTGAGTCCCTGGCGGCGTAGTGTGTTACTGATGGTAGGCTTTGTTACTTTGGTCCCAGCTCTCTGCAGGTCATTCACTAGGTCCCCCCGTGTGGTTCTGGGATTTTTGCTCACCGTTCTTGTGATCATTTTGACCCCACGGGGTGAGATCTTGCGTGTAGCCCCAGATCGAGGGAGATTATGAGTGGTCTTGTATGTCTTCCATTTCCTAATAATTGCTCCCACAGTTGATTTCTTCAAACCAAGCTGCTTACCTATTGCAGATTCAGTCTTCCCAGCCTGGTGCAGGTCTACAATTTTGTTTCTGGTGTCCTTTGACAGCTCTTTGGTCTTGGCCATAGTGGAGTTTGGAGTGTGAGTGTTTGAGGTTGTGGACAGGTGTCTTTTATACTGATAACAAGTTCAAACAGGTGCCATTAATACAGGTAACGAGTGGAGGACAGAGGAGCCTCTTAAAGAAGAAGTTACAGGTCTGTGAGAGCCAGAAATCTAGCTTGTTTGTAGGTTACCAAATACTTATTTTCCACCATAATTTGCAAATAAATTCATAAAAAATCCTACAATGTGATTTTCTGGATTTTTTTTCCTCATTTTGTCTGTCATAGTTGAAGTGTACCTATGATGAAAATTACAGGCCTCACTCCTCTTTTTAAGTGGGAGAACTTGCAAAATTGGTGGCTGACTAAATACTTTTTTGCCCCACTGCATATAAAAAAAATCAGCAGGTTAGTGGTTAAAAAAAAATGATTTTGTGAGTCAATTTCCTTATGTCAAGCCATGGAAATGTGATAAGCATGATGAGTTTACAGTTTGTGAAGAGAATAAAGACGTTTATTCTGTCAAGAACTAAGGAGCACGCATGAAAAGGACAGCTGGCAGGCACCTGATTGGTAGCGCTAAGCATGAATAGTCACTGCAAATGGTGAAAAACATATCCTACTACATTCCCATTAAAGTGAGATGAGAAAATGATGGTTAATATCATAGTCTGATTTTAACATGGCAAAATATAGTGGTTGCGCAACATTAATTTTTATAAATTTCGAACCTATAGCATTAATTATTAAAATTTTCACAAACATGAAATGATGTCTGATAGTACATTTGCTAAAAGCAATGAGCATTACAAACCAGAAACATGGAGATAAGATTTTGTGCACTTCTCGCCAGCTGTTACTTCTGTCCCAAGGCTGTCTTACTCCCTTCCCTTACGGCAGGTACAAAAATAACATTGTGGTAGTTCTGTTCTCGGTTTATTTCATTTCAACTGATTTTCCCTAGAAATTAAATTACAGTTCCTAATGGTAGAGGGCATACACTACATGGCCAAAAGTATGTGGACACACGCTCCTCCAACATCTCATTCCAAAGTCATGAGCATTAATATTGAGTTGGTCAACCCTTTGCTGCTATAACAGCGTCCACTCTTCTGGGAAGGCTTTCCACTAGATGTTGGAACATTGCTGCGGGGACTTGCTTCCATGTAGCCACAAGAGCATTAGTGAGGTTGGGCACTGATGTTGGGCGATTAGGCCTGGCATGCAGTCGGCGTTGCAATTCATTGTGCAGGCGAGTCAAGTTCTTCCACACTGATCTCAACAAACCATTTCTGTATGGACCTTGCTTTGTGCACAGGGGCATTGTCATGCTGAAATAGGAACAGGCCTTCTCCAAACTGTTGCCACAAAGTTGGAAGCACAGAATAGTCTAGAATGTCATTGTATACTGTAGAATTAAGATTTCCCTTCACTGGAACTAAGGGTCCTAGCCCGAACCATGAAAAACAGGCCAGACCATTATTACTCCTCCACCAAACTTTAAAGTTGGCACTATGAATTGGAGCAGTGAGCGTTCTCCTGGCATCCGCCAAACTCAGATTCATCCCTCCAGAGAACGCGTTTCCACTGCTCCAGAGTCCAATGGCGGCAAACTTTACACCACTCCCGCCGACGCTTGTCATTGCGCATGGTGATCTTAGGTTGCTCGGCCATGGAAACCCATTTCATGAAGCTCCCGACGAACAGTTATTGTGCTGACATTGCTTCCAGAGGCAGTTTGGAACTCGGTATTGATTGTTGCAACCAAGGACAGACGATTTTTGCCCACTATGCGCTTCAGCACTCGGCATTCCCGTTCAGTGAGCTTGTGTGGCCTATCACTTTGTGGCTGAGCCTTGTTGCTCCTAGACGTTTCCATGCCCCGGTCAACTGTAGGTGCAGTTGACCGGGGGCAGCACTAGCAGGGCAGAAATTGGACTAAATGACTTGTTGGAAAGCTGGTGTCCTATGATGGTGCCACGTTGAAAGACACTGAGCTCTTCAGTAAGGGCCATTATACTGCTAATGTTTGTCTTTGGAGATTGCATGGCTGTGTGCTTGATTTTATACACCTGTCAGCAATGTGTTTGGCTACATACTTGTAGTGTATATAAGTTGTTTGTCAATACATTTGGTGTCTCTAGCTCTATTGATCTCTGAATAATTAGGGAAAAGAACTGAAGTGTTCTCCGCTACAGATACCCCAAAAACCTACATTAATAGTACTTCAAAGTTGTTTTACTTATACTGAAAAATGTTATAAATGCAACATGCAGCCATTTTTTTTTACTGAGTTACAGTTCATATAAGGAAATCAGTCAATTAAAATAAATTCATTAGGCCCTAATCTATGGATTTCACATGACTGGGAAAACAGTCCTGTCGGGGCGGGTATCAGAAAAACAGTCAGTATCTGGTGTTTCCACCATTTGTAGCACAACACATCTCCTTCGCAAAAAGATGATCAAGCGGTTGATTGTGTCCTTGGGAATGTTGTCCCACTCCTCTTCAATGGCTGTGCGAAGTTTCTGGATATTGGCGGGAACTGGAACACGCTATTGTACACATCAAATCAGAGCATCCCAAACATGCTCAATCGTGACATGTCTGGAGAGTATGCAGGCCATGGAAGAACTGGGACATTTTCAGCTTACAGGAATTGTGTACAGATCCTTGCGACATGGGGTTGTGCATTATCATGCTGCAACATGAGGTGATGGTGGCGGGTGAATGGCACAACAATGGGTTTCAGGATCTCATCAAGGTATCTCTGTGCATTCAAATTACCATTGATAAAATGCAATTGTGTTCATTCGTTGTCCGTAGCTTATGCCCACCGCCACCACGGGGCACTCTGTTCACAACGTTGTCATCAGCAAACAGCTCGCCCACATGCCAAAGTTCTCTAAAACGACATCAGAGGCGGCTTATGGTAGAGAAATTAACATTCAATTCTCTGGCAACAGCTCTGGTGGACATTCCTGCAGTCAGTATGCCAATGCACGCTCCCCAAAACTTTTAGGTTAGCCTTTTATTGTCCCCAGCACAGAGTGTGCGTGTGTAATGATCACACTGTTTAATCAGCTTCTTAATATGCCACACCTGTCAGGTGGATGGATTATATTTGTCACTAACAGGGTTGTAAACAAATTTGTGAAAAAAAACAATGCTTTTTGTGCAAATGGAACATTTCTGGGATCTTTTATTTCAGCTCATGAAACATGGGACCAACACTTTACATGTTGCGTTCATATTTTTGTTCGGTGTAGTTATTTTACTCCACTGATGTCGGGTCGGACATTATGTTTACATTTCTAGTGCCAACCCGCAATTATTTACCTCTCATGATCATAAAAAAGCCAGTAGACATTTTTAGTTCACATTTTTTAATAACATGGCACAATTTACATAACACAAGTTTAAATGAGGAGCATGCTGAAGATTCAGTCGCTTCTTTTTTTTTTGGTCTTAATTATTTTTTTTTGATTCTAGAAATACTTTTTTTAACGTACATGATTAACAGCAAAAAAGGTTTTTCTTGTTAACAATCTCTCTGCAATACGCATTGACTAACCACTACGGCTCCAGTGGATATTTTTAATGTGGGGTTTTAAAAAAACACTGCACAACATCTGGCTCTCACAGAGTTTTGAAGCGCACAACTAAACCTTCAGTGGACTACTAAAATAGATCTCTGCTCATTAGAAACAAACTGTCCATAGTTTAGACAGGCTTTTTTGTCTTTTTTAAAATGTTTGTAGATACAACAACTTAGGACTTTAATACACTGTTAGATAAACATAACTTATTTCCAAACACATACTGTACACTCCTTTAGAAGGGATAATGTGGTGTATTTTTGTAAATGTGCTGTATTCTCTCCAAAACAAGACTAGTAGTGGGAGTAGTGTGAGTTGAGTTGTTGGGGTAACTGATAAGTAAGGGATCTCTCTCACTTTAAACTGTCTGTTCGGCGACTTCAGGCATTGGAATTCCTCTGAAAATAAAAATAGCTCTATAATAGACATTTTAAGGATTGTCACCACAACTTTGTATAATTTTTAAGAAAATTGTTTTACGTTTGCACAACCGTTGTACGGTATAGTGTTTTTCTACGAGCACTATTTCATTTCAGTGATATATACATTATTATGGTTTTGTGAGATCTTGGTTGTGGAGAGAATACAGTGTTCTCAGAGTTAGTTGGGGTGGGGACCAGGCTGGCTTTCAGAGTGTAAGCCCAGACATTTGTTGCATAGTTGAATGGGGGGTATGGTGGTTTCTGGTACAATGCTTTTTCTGCCGCGTCAAGCAAAAACCAATCAGCAAAAAGCACATTCTACCCTTCCTCTTTCTTAATAATAGTCCTCTATTTACATTTGTTCAAAGTAAAGCTTTCAAAACACCCTTTTGCATATTTGTACCTTGATTTGTTCCTTAAGGAGTGAGCATGTCGACTGTACACATATCTACACACTTTGCTGTCTGTCAATGCATTGAAGTACCTGTACATTCCAAAATGTCTTTGTGAGGGTGCCGTTTCTATGAGCCTACACACCTTCAGGGTATTCCAGGCCGCTTTCTATACAAGAGAACAATACACACAAAAAGCAGGAGCAAACTGGAAAAAAGAGTTTAGTAAAATCTCATTTTTTGTTTACATAATTTCATCCCCCTTTTTTCCCTATTTAAAAAAAAACAAAAACATCATCTGTGTGTGTTTTTCAACCACATATTATTCACAGCTATGGTACAGTCTAGTTTTCCCAAAGCTAAGTGCTTGGTGTGAGTTCAGTGTTAGTAATTCTGTCAGACACAGGGTATGGGGCAGAATCTGCCTGTAGTCCAGGGTGAGGCTGGGTTTGCACCCCGCTCCGTTCACCGTGCCTCTATGTCTTTGTGGTTGTGGGCTGACGGTCTGTCTCTGATGTCTGTGGTGAGGGGCATAGTCCGTCTGGGGGATCCTGGCCTGGCACCCAGCGTGGGGATAAGGGGGGGCGGGGCGCTCAGGGAGGCTGTGGGCGGTGTTTTGTTCAGGATACCATTCTGGTGGGCTGCGGCTGCGGCAGCGTGGGCGGCATACGCTGCAGCGGCGGCCGAGGGGCTTACCCTGGAGTAGTGCATGCTGGGTAATCCGGGGGCCATGAGGCCGGGGTGGGGGTGTGGCAGGTGGCCTTCCAGGGCCGGGTGGTGCATGGCGACGTGCAGGCGGCCGTGCTCGTAGTCCTCTCTGAGCATGTGCAGGCGCTCGCGCTCCTCCAGGTGGGCCCGGGCCTCCTGCTCCCGGCGCTGCTCCAGGGCTAGAGGGTGGTGGTGGTCGCGGTTAAAGTCATGAGCTTCTCGGTCCCTGTAGGAGCGTTCTGCCTCGTAGAGGCGCTGCCCGGCCAGCCGGTGCAGGGGGTCGTTTCTCAGCAGCAGTTCCCTGGTCAGAGGGTCCCGTCTGTGGATGTCCAGGCCCCTGTACGGGTCCCTCATGGGGTCCCAGTGGAAGGCTGGGTAGGGGAACCTCTCTGCCCCTGGGATGGGGCTAATGCCCATGAAGGGGGCCACCATTCGAGTCCTCTCCAGGCCGCTGATGCTGTTCATTGGGTGGACGCCCGCCATGCCCATGGGCATTGCCATGGAGGAGGTGGGGTGGGTGTGGAAGCTGGGCGTGGGGGGCACCTGGGGCGGGTGTGGGTGGATGTGAGGGTGTGGGTGAGAGGGGGGCCTGTCCCTGTCCGTAGGGCTGTCCTGCTCCTCTTTCCTCTCCTCCTTTACCTTCACCTCGTTGTTGTTCTTCTTGTGGTGCTCGTATGGAGAGGGCAGCTCTCCCTTCTTCTCCATCAGGGCCTCCCTCTCCCCCCTCCCCAGGCCCCCGTTGGGCCGGTCCAGGCTGGTCTGGCGGATGTAGGGTGAGGTCGTCCCTCTGCCATTGGCCTTGTCCTCAGACACCCGCACATCGTGGATGATTGGCGTTGTGTCCTTGTCGCTGTGGTGATTTTCTTTGAGCTTGTCTGTGCCGTTGTCCTTCCAGGAGTCGGGGTGCTCCCTGTCCCTGTCTCGGTCTTTGGGCTTGTCCTTATCCCTGGGGGGTTCGCTGGGGGGCAGGTGGTTCCTTGGGGGCTCCGGGGGACGGCTGTGACCCAACAGGCTGATGGGGTTGATGGGGACTGGGGACGGATGGGTCTGGTGACGCTTCTCCATGGCTTCCCTGGATGGACACACACAACAATGGGCTTTAAAGTCATATTTCAATTTGTATCACTAGTTCATTGTTTGTCAGTGGTATAGCTTTAGGGTACATTCAGAGTTGTCTCTTCATAACACCCACCTCTCCTTGTCATCTTTGTTGACAGAGGAAGTGTCTCGCTTGTCTGAGTCTCGGTCTCTCTCGTGGGAGCTGACTGAAGCGCTCCTCTCCGAGTCGCCAGGTTTGAGCCAGGGTGGAGGGGTGGGGAAGGAGGGCGGTGTGCGGTGCAGCCGGTTCCACGGCTCGTGATTGTTGCTGAAGTGCTGCTGTGCATTGGGGCTGTCTTTATGGCCAAACACAGAGTTAGGCGCTGTTAGGGATTCAACACACGGAAAGAAGAAAAGACCAAAACACAAGTTAAAAGGCATATCTCCCTGGTGTGATGGTCGGTCAACTCTAACGTTAGAATTCCATGAATACCCCAAGCAACGTTTGTTTTTCATTTTCAGAATCTGACAGGAAATCCAAATGATTGGTTGTCAAATACACGTATACATTGATGTCATGGAGATGAAACTCACTTAGTGCTGGGTTTCCAAGCCCACCAAAGGCTGCTGTGCTGAGAGAGGCGAGTCCTCCAAATGAGGGAGGCCTACTGAATGGCTCTGAGGGAGGGAGAGAGAAACAGGCAGACACAGAGAGAGAGAGTGGGAGGGAGAGAGAGGCAGGCAGACAGAGAGAGAGAGTGGGAGGGAGAGAGAGGCAGGCAGACAGAGAGAGAGATAGTGGGAGGGAAAGAGCAAGAGAAAGAGCACGGGAGGGAGGAGAGAGCAAACACAGTCAGCACCCTCTCTATATTGCTCCTTTACAGTGTCAACCAGCTTCTGACACAGACACTGTACTTCTCAATGCTCCATACACCCTCAAAATCAATTGAAATGCTACGTTTTTATCTCTTTAAATCAAGTTTGACTTAACTAGGTGTACTGTGTGGGCTGCGCCTTACCTAAGTGAGGTGCAGGGGTGAGGAAGTTGCCAGGGTGGTGGGACGGGTGGCCGAACGGGCCGGCTGACGGGTGTGTAGAACCTGACATGGGAAAGAGAAAGAGTTGATGTAAGACATCTTCATGATAGAAAAAGTAGATATTCATCTCCCTTAGCTTAGTCATGTGTAATGTAGCTCAAATATTTGATTGTAGCATCATAGCTTCCCTAATGATTTTGAACTGAGATGCAATGTAGGAAAGATAAGCAGGATGCGTCCCTTTTTAGAGGCAAGAGCATTGATCTCAACATGTAATCTGTAACCTACGTGGAGACCGGTGCTTTGCCTTGACACGCTATGTTAAAAATAGACCATGTGGCAGTGGGATTGATCTAGCTCTGTGGGGAGAGGAGGTCCTGGAGATATTGTGTCAATCATAGAAATACAATGAACCATGAGTGTTCCAGTCAAATTGTTCTGGTCTGAAGGGCTTTGTCCCTTCTGGTAATCCAATTTCTATGGTGTCAATCTACCTTTACCCAGGACACTAACCAACTCGCACTCACCTGCTGCTGAGAAGAGCGTGGCGGGACGCGCTAAGTCGTGGGGGTGGTGCATCGCGCCAAAGAGGCTGGGGCCGGGTGGTCGACTCAGGAACTCCGGCTTGAGCCCAAAGTCCAGCTTGTGTGGGTCGACCTGCATCTGCTGCTGAAAGACGCCAGACAGGGAGAAACAGCACATGAAAAACCCTTTGCCTACACAGCAGCAGAAGGGTTATCTGAGAGCTAAGGCATGAAGCTGATTGCCGTATGTGAGTAAAGTAACATTTCCTATACTTTCATTGCATATCTGCAAAAGATGGGTTAACGCTCGTGCAAATAAAACATGTGTGTAAACGGCATTTTCCCTCCAGTACACCACTGAAGATACCACAAGATGGCAGTCCTCTTATAAGACTCTCTCTCAATACTGTCTCTCTCCAGGAGGGGAGCTGGATTATACTACCAATGTAACTGGCTTGGGGCTTAGATGATAAAACATTGGGGTTTAGAGAACCACACTATAGTGAAGCACAACAGACAGTGTTTCTCTACAGTCTGTGAGTGGAAGGAAATGCAAAGGGGAGGTCTCACCTTGACTTTCTGTTGGTGGTGGTAGATCTGCCAGGCCATATGGACATGCATGGCACACCACTTCCCTGGTTTCTGGACAAACGCAAAACAAGGAGATATGGTTAACCTCAAAGGCAGGATTCTCAAGGACACATTATGGGACGTTTATTTTTAGTTTTCTTTTAGGGGAGAGAGAACTAAAGCATTCCTACCCTGAGAATGGGCCGAAATGGATCCGTTAGCTAGAGGAGAGAAAGAGGGAGAGTTAGAGAGGGGATAGAGAGATGTGGGGGGGTGGGGGGTGGAGGTGAAGAGGGGGGGGGGGGGGGGGGGGGGGGCTCAGTTACTTTCATGTCTCTCAGGTGTTTTTTATTTAGCAACTATGCGTGGCTTCACTATTGAATGCGTGAGTGTGTCCAGACAGGGTGCTTACCCTGGGGTCCTTGTGTAAGAGTGTGTGTTGGACTGCTCCAGGTCTTGAGGCCACATCCAGTGGGTTAGAAGTCTACAGAACACAGAGAGAGCTCATTGTGAGAGGAGGTATGGGGAGCACCGTCTCTGTCTTTAGTGTGTACATGCACGTTTCCCAAGTCCACTCCCTATTCTGATAACGTATGTTAAGCTGTGTGTTGGCCGTCAGAGCACCCTCTACAATGAAGATGTGCTTGTCATGTTCACTCCTTGTGTGTGTGGCCCCTACCTTGGGCTGGAAGGCCCCCTGCAGCGAGCCAAATGGCCCGTTCGGAGGGATCACTGGAGGAATGCCGGACACGCCCGGGGGGTAGGAGTGGAACAGCTGAGAACAGAAGAGAGGAGTGAGGATGGGTGTGGTGTTGTTCCGACAGAGGAGAAGGAGCTGGATGAACATTGAGATGAAGGAGGGAGGGGCCATGATGACATGGCAGGGTACAGGGGGGCTGGGGGGGAGGGAATAACATGGCAGACATGATGATGTCACAACAAACCCACCACAACTAGGGATCAACATCCAGACCGCCGCCAGTCAGGTAGCTACAACTGTCACTGTCCTTAGTGGCTCAAAGTGTTTCACAAAACTAAAACAGTTACACTTTTATAATGGTACTGAAATCACCAGGTATTTACTCAGCACTAACATGGAAATTACACAGTAATAACCTATGAGTTACTTATTAGCCACTAAAACAAATCTACAGTTATTGTCTAGTCTTAGCTAGTGTTGAGAGTAAAACTGAACTCTCTCACCAGAAAGAATCCTCCTATACAATCACAACGGGTGTCTGTTGAGGCTTACATAATATACTTCCACATTAATGAACACATTTTAAAGAGGGGTTATCCAGCCTAATGGTGGTGATAGTAGTGAGATGAATTAAGACCAAACTCTGACTAACATGTAATTGCTACTCTGATTCACAACATGCACAACAGTTGAATGCCTCTGAATAGCAGAGCAGTAATTGAAGGCAGAGGTCAAGTGTGGTGGAGACAAAAGCATTTAGCGGCGCGCGCACACACACACGCACACACGCACACACTTGGTACAGCAATTTAACTAAATTGAGAATTTGTCCTATTCACTTGAGTAGGAAGGGGGTTGCAATGATTCAGCCAGGTTCCATCGTGTGAATGGTACAGTAGTGAATGAATGAGCAAGCAGAGGATGCTGTATTCTCTCAGAGCAGAAGCAGAGGTGGAGGCATGGGAGCTACTGTGTAAATACACACAGAACTACAACATGAACTAGCATGGAGAGATGGGTGGAGAGGCACGTACTGAGTGTACAAACTACCCCACAAACACAGAGAAACTCACGCTGTGTCTGTAGAAGGGGTCAACTTTTGTTGGGAATTTTTCAAACTGTAGAAGGAAGGAAATAAACAGAACTAAGAACAGGGAAAGAATATTCCAGCAGCTAAAGAGAAGCTTAATGATCTACATGTCAGACTGGGCTGTTTAGTGAATCAAGAACACAGAGGAGCCATTTGACCACATCGTTATCCTCAGCCTTAACAGCCCTTTCCCTGCCTCTCGCGCTCCCATTTCGTGAGCGACTGAAGAGCTCATAAACTATGCAGCTCTGTGTATCCCTGTGTCTCATTTGGGGAGGTTTTAGTGGTTTAATGTGGACCTAGGGAATACATTTCCCCCAGTCAAGTATAAACACTGCGGCCTTAAAAACACTTTCATGTCCTCATTAGCTGCCAGAGCGCTAGCCAATCTGCCTTTGAGGAATATCTTCAGAGCAATGTAAGATACTCTGTGGTTACAGTGTGTGTGTGTGTGTGTGTGTGTGTGTGTGTGTGTGTGTGTGTGTGTGTGTGTGTGTGTGTGTGTGTGTGTGTGGTCTTATTCTTCTATCCTCGTGGGGACATTTCCTACGTTCCCACGAGGACAACGGCTATTTTAAGCTTAGGGGTTAAGGTTAGGGTAAGGTTTAGGGAAAATAGGATTTTGAATGGAAATACATTTCAGGTCCTCACAAGGATAGAAAAACAAGTGTGTGTGTGTCCGTTGTCTGGGACCATGGGGGGGGGGGGGGGGGGTGTGTGTGTGTGTGTGTGTGTGTGTGTGTGTGTGTGTGTGTGTGTGTGTGTGTGTGTTAGAGAGAGGGCTGGTGAGAAGGCCTGTAATCAGCAGGACAGCCACACAGTGCCTGTGGCCCCAGACAAACAGCGGGGCTCCAAACCCAAAGCATTCTCCTATAATGAAAACTCAACTAACTACAGTACATGATGTCATTTAAGACAGAATGATTAGACTGGTATTATGTTCTCAAAGCTGGCACAGAATTAAACAACTCCGCCTCGGGGGCAGTTATTGCCAATTTAGCAAAAGCTGGATTCAAGTTTGGGGTGCCCAAAATATTCCAGAGAAAACACTAGAAATAGTTTTTGGGAGAAGAAAGGCATCATTGTGGTAAAGAATGGAGAAACACATGGTTACTATTAGAAGGCACACCACAAAAAAACTGTTTTCCTCCAGCGAGACTAGGACTACCTTATAGTACCAATACTGTATTAAAACAGCCGTGTTCAAAAACACTACCCTTTCCACCCCATTGTTAATGCATATACACCAAGCACTTTGAGGTTTTTGCTGTAAAAGCTTAATAAAATAAGACATCATCAAACATTGCTATCATTACACCCCCACCTCACCCCCCAGTCCACCGCCCCTCCTCCCCAAAACCCACAACCCTCTCAGCCCTCCCCGGAGTGGTGTTCTACTTATCCTCACATTTCTGGCTGGGGTACGCACCATGGGGGGTGCAGGGGTTGGCATGATGGCGTGGGAGAAGGGAGTGAAGGTGTGCTGGTGGGTGTGCTGGTGCGTGTGTTGGTGTTGGTGCTGGTGCTGGTGCTGGTGGAGCTCGGTGCGCAGGTAGGGGGGAGGGCCCAGGGAGGCCCCGCGGTCGGCGCTCTGCGAGGCGAGGAAACGGTTGTTGAGCTCCTGGCGCAGCAGGTCTTGTTCTGGAGGAGAGAGAAAGGAGAGGGGGAGAAGAGGAGGAAGAGGAGGAGGAAAGAAGAAGACTCATGGTCAGGGCCTGTGTGTGTTTGTCTCTGCCAGATCGGTTCTATAACAGCTACGGAGAAGACGAGGAAGAATACCCATGATAGCGAAAGTGTCTGTTTCAGATCTGTTTTAAGTGAGAGTAACAATATCCATGATGGTGCATTACAACCATTACAGAGGCTCTATGGTGTTAGTCACATGTCACATTAAAACCAAGATAGAGAATCAGGATGATCCAGATGACAGCGTCCTTGTATCATCTTCACTATGGGAGTCACACAGGACATTCCTGAACGGAGCATGCTGCTTGAAGAGTCAGCAACGTTACTGCAATTATATGAAAACCTCTAACCCCATTTTAGACCAGAGCTGTTCATTAACTGACCGGCTCACAACAGGTCGAGGAGAAATAGACAAATGCATTTGACATGCTTTTCAGAAAAAACTATTCTGTATTGACTGTTTTGATTTTCGGTGAGATGAACACATTTCCTTGTGAAAGTGAGAATTGCTCAGAGCGATACCGTTGCTAAATCATGATCACATTTGATCACAGTTTGGCACGACAGGAGAGGGCATAAGCACTTTCATCACATGGCCTGATTGGAAAGATAGTGTGTGTTGTTTGAGTAACCAAATCAATCAATCAATTAATCAAACCCAACAGAATATAGACAGAGGGAAGGACAGGATGCCTGTCAGCACCTACTGCACTACTATAGACAAACACAAACGGCAGAGTGCAGCTAACACAATCCTGAGTCGTCAGTCTCTGTCTCCTATAAATTAGCACCTAGGTAACCTTATGTCCGTCTCTCTCGCTCCCTGTCACAGTTTGACATGTCTTGTGCTCCACACGCACCTATCATGCCACAAATGACCTGGTTTCTGCCACAACAGCCATGAGAATTTACAGATTTGCACTTTGTTGTTGTGGTGCAGTTCTCCTGCCAGCCTGGTACATGTGCCTACCTGAGTAGGGTGTCCCAGCGGCGGGGTGTCCTCCGGGGACCGGCAGGGTGCTAGACGTCAGTGGCGGAGGTGGGGGCAAGACTGCTGGAGGCGCAAACATATTGGGGTGATGGGGGTGTGGCGAGGACTGCAGGGCGGGGGGGAAGCCGTGGGGAGCAATCTGATTGGCTGGGATGGGCAGGGGGAAGGCGGTGGCTGCTGCTGCAGCGACTGAGCCGGATGGCGGGAGGTGGGGTAGGTGTGGGGACGGGCCAGCGGGGCCGTGGGGCTTGGTACCGCCCGGGGTACTGCTCCGACTGCTGTTAGAGAGAGAGAAGGACAGAGAAGGGGAGAGAGAAAAATAAAAATGATACCACTTCCCCCTATTTATAGTAGATATGAAGCTCTAATAGACAGAAAGGCTTCACATCCCATTAAATGTTTTGTCATACCCGTGGTATATGGTCTGATATACCTACGGCTGTCAGCCAATCAGCATTCAGGGCTCAAACCACCCAGTTTATAAGTGCAATTATAAACTGCGTGGTTTGAGCCCTGAATGCTGATTGCCTGACAGTTGTGGTATATGAGATCGTATATCACGGGAATGACAAAACATGTATTTTTACTGCTCTAATTACGTTGGTAACCAGTTTATAATAGCAATAAGGCACCTCTGGGGTTTGTGGTATATGGCCAATTTTCAAACCTCCGCGTTGCGTCGTGCCTAAGATCAGCCCTTAGCTGTGGTATATTGGCCATATACCACACCCCCTCGGGCCTTATTGCTAAAATAACCACCACTGGCAAACATTATAGAACTGCATCTGTGTTTGAACGTTTCTCTAGTTGAAGGGACACTTCGGGATTTTGGCACTGATGTTCTTTATCCACTTCCCCAGAGTCAGATGAACTTGTGGATACCATTTGTATGTCTCTGTGTCCAGTATGAAGGAAGTTAGCGGTCGTTTCATGAGCCAATCCTACTAGCTTTAGTGCAATGAAGACTGGAAGTCTATGGGTATCTGCTCGCATGCTAGTAGATACCCATAGCCTTCCAGTCATTGAGCTAACACTAATTATCATTATCAAACTACCACTAACTTCCGTCATACTGGACACAGAGACATAAACATGGTATCCACAAGTTCATCTGACTCTGGGGAAGTAGATAAAGAACATCAGTGCCAAAATCCCAAATGATCCCTTTAAGCAGCTCCAGAGGTACATACATAAAAAAGGAGAGAGCAAGAGAGAGGAAGAGACCAGGCAGAGAGCCTGTTGTTGTGTGTGTGGGTTTCTCCCTCTGAGACTCATGTAGCAGTATCTTAACAAGCTAAGCCCAAAAGCTTATTAGCAGCTGCCGCCTGTCTCCATAACCACCATGTGATTATTCACAGAGGCTGCCAGACCCGTTGGCACACTGGCAGAGGGTTCCAGTCACAGAGCCAGCTCCTCCCTGAGACAGAGAGCCTTCGCTGGGACTGGGGCTGAGTGGGGCTCTGGGGGCGGCTATCCTGGAGCGCTGAATTAAAGCACAGTATGCTGCTTGACTATGGGTGGTGGAACAGCTAGCTGATCCATAGAGATCGGTAAAGAGCTGTGACTGGTAGGTAGAGAGCTGAAGGCTACTATCAGCGGATGACAATGTGGGTGGTAAATAAATCCAAGCACTTATCGCTCAGCTGGAGAGGCGGTGGTTTATAACTACCCTGGTGAGAGTCAGCGATGTTATTTGGCTGGAGGATTTCAGCACATTACTAACACAAGGTTTGATCTTGCCAATCATTTACATGCTGACATAAGATAAGAGTTTGGGACTCACCTGAGGCCGTTGAAGCTAAGGCTATTGCTGTAGGCAGACAGGGGGCGAGGGTGTGGCCCACAGCGTGAGGGAGGGCGATGAAGCCCGGCCGGGCTCTGGCTGGGGGGGTGGGCCGGTAGGGCGGGAGACGGAAGGTGTGGGTGCAGGCTGGCGGTGGGCGGAGGCCGCGGGTGGGGCAGGGTCTGAGGCTGGTGCTGGGGCCTGGGTTGGGCGGGCTGCGAGGGCTCTTGGCCCTGAGCAAGAGGCAGGACTTCAGGGATCTGAGGCCTGAGGGAAGCCTCTGAGCGTGGGGGCTGGTGGACAGGTACCTGGGCCAGACGGGAGCTGGGGGGAAAGGGCTGGGCCTGGGAGGAGGGTAGGGACAGAGGCAGGGGGCGGGCAGCCGCACAGGGCTGCGGGGGTAGGGGCTGCTTGGGAGCACTGGGTGCGGGGGGAGGCACGAGGGCGTCCCTGCAGCTTTCCAGGCTTTTCTCCTGGCTGCGCTCTAGGCCTGACACCTTGGGGAGGCCCAGGCCGCCACGCTCCTGGCTGTCATTGGTGGAGACTGCATTGATGCTGAAATCTGGAACTGTGGACAGAGAGAGGGAAACACAAAAAGAGAGACTGGTCAGTACTTCAGTCACAGACACGGTTCATATTGAATCACACAGACTGCTCACTCCAACAAATAAGAACTCCACAAGAGCTTCCAAACACTAGACAAACTCTGCTCATTTCTAAACAGCCCATTGATAAAGTCCATTAATAGTACGATATACAGGATGCAAGACCTCAACAGAGCCCCTCTACAGTGCATGTACATGGCAGGTAGGTCCTACTCAGACAGACACTGTGCTGAAGCATCAACAGTCAGCTCCCTGCATGGTGTATGAGCTGGAGCAGGAAGACTAATGGAGGATGACAGTGCATACACAACCAGTAATTAACGTTTCTCTCTGGGCTTCTGGGGGCACGCATGCACGCATACACTGGCTAAATCTCTGCAGAGCTGATGATTGGGCCAGTACCGCAGGGCCGTGGCAGTGAGGCAGGCAGCCCTCTGGTGCTCCACTATAGCAGACTAAAGCCTCTGAGGTGGCTCTCTCTGTAGTATTGTTGTTAGGCCGGTCCCAGGGGCCCCTGGCCTCATAGAGGAAGACCCAAGGGACCCAGGGACCGGCCTAGCAGTAATATGACAGCTTACAGACAGAGAGCAGACCACGCCTGGTCACCTGTCTCTCCGCCTGCTCTCTCTCTCTCTCTCTCTCTCTCTCTCTCTCTCTCTCTCTCTCTCTCTCTCTCTCTCTCTCGGGCTCCATACAAAGCCAACCATTACCAGTAGAATGTTAAACAAGGATTAAAGCACCAAGGCACATGTGACACCATCATTAGGGGTCAGGCCAGAAAATGCCTGGCCAGCAGCAGATAGACCAAGGGATCAATATATATTATCTGCTGTAACAGCTATTGACCACCACTTCTCCCCGGAGAGATGAGACAGTGCAAGACATCTGTCAGCGGGAGAACACAAAACACACCCACACTCTGCAGATAAAGTGTATCCTTCTGAACTGGCACACTTTGTCAGATCATTATGACATTTCAACATAGCCTATATCAGGGTTCACCAATTGGCAGATTTTATTCGGTCCCCCAAGTGTTCTGAGCAACAACATAAACGAGTTCATTTTTCTGTTTTGTTTTTACATAAAAGACTGTAAAAACACCAGGGAATCCGCTTCAAGTGATTTTCATTTTGGAAATCTGTTCAGAAGTATTCCCACGCATATTAGAGTGATACACTGTATGAGATCGTATACAAATGTAAGCAAGGTTTGAAAATATTATGCTTTAGTCAAATATATGATCTGTTTGGCGTTCCAGTCTAGTAATGATTTGTAATTATGTTCCGGTCCCCAGACCATCCGCTCAAGAAACAAAACGCCCAGCGGGTGAATCTAGTTGATGATCCTGGGCTTTATAAAACCTATTAAATACAACGGGAAGGTCCATCAGCAGAAAAATCCTCCGCAAAATGTTTGATTGTAAAACGTCAACCAGGCCACAATAAAATGTGCACAATGTCTGTTTTCTGTAGTCTAATATGGTACTGACTCGCACCACTCAGGCTGGCTCTAACGCACACTAACACCAGTCAGTGTCCGTCTATATTCAGACCAGATCCATGCCATAGTCCCCGCCAATCTGCCCCGCTCGCCCACGCCACCAACTTCTACAGAGGCTCCTTCTAGGTAGAAAACATGCCTGGAGTAAGAGATGGACAGATGGAGGGCGAGCCTCCTAATTCTCCATCCCCCCTTTCTTTCCCCCTGAGGTCGCTGGGCTTGTTTTGAGAATGTGCTAATAGGAAACGTTGAAAAGAAGGTGTCTTTTCTCCTCGTAATGAAGACTCCTGGGCCAGGAGAAGGATAGGAGCAGAGGAGATGTGTACAGCTCTTCCCATGAGAGGTCATTTGTCAGTCTCCTTGATCCCTGGAAACAAATACACCCCCCCCCCCCCCCCCCGTTGGTTCCTTACAAGAACCAGCCCTGCTGTTTTCCTATCCCAACATGTCATTATCTTGCGTTTTTAAGTAGTAGTGGGGAAGTGGGCCCATGAATGTGCTGGTTTATATCACATTAGAATGGGGAAGAAATGAATGAGGCCTGTTGGAGGTTATTTGTTCATTTCTTACGGTTTGAGGTGGTGGTGGTGCCAAGGGCTGGATTTAAGGCTCAGAGGAACTGAGGGGCTTAGAGTGGGGTGGTGGGCGAGCAGAGAAAAGCAGAACAGCCATTCATTAAGATGGGTGTCTGGGGACAGAGGCGAGGGGTTTAAGAGCACCACTCATTATCCAGGGGTGAGCCCCCTGTAACCCCCTCTAACCACTTACAGAACATTAACTACACCCCCACTGCTGCCACTGGGACTACATTAGACGAGGGGGGTATGGATGTTCAATAAACAAAATAGAGAATGCAATACTAGGAAAAGGGGTGAGTGAGAGGACTAGCATTTCAGCATTTATTTTAGCTCTGATTGCGACAAAACGCACCCTCCCTCTCTGTTGTGTAGCTGGAGACTGTCCTGACAGATTTATAGGGGTACAGACCTCTGGGGGTACAGACCTCTGGGGCATCCCAACACTCAGTCCCTGTCCCCTTCTCCCTGTCTCTCTGTCCCATTCCTCCCCTAAATAGCCCCATCACACATTCTTAACCCACACGCCATCCCTTCACCCACAGGATCCAATGGAGTCAGGGGTTACATCGCTTCAATCACACAAAACCATTGCAGCAAACAGCCTAGCTATGAGCTATCAGCTCCAAATGTCCGGATGGACATCTTCACTAAGTCTATCTCTCTGTTGGCCCGGGGATAGCCTAGTCCCAGATCTGTTTGTGCGGTCTTACCAACTCCAACTCCTAATGTGCGACAATGATCATAGGAGTTGACAAGACAGTACAAACAGATCGGTCGTCAGCTAGCCCGGGGATAGATTGTGGTCTGAGACACACAGTGAGGGAAGACAATGATGAGAGCTGAAGTGAAGCTAAGAGGCTATATATCCTTATCCAAACTCCATGATGCAAGAGACAGGCGCCTCAGAGGACACCAAACTGTCCAGCCTGCTCAGTGTCGAACTCCCAGCATCCAACAGTCGTTAGCAGCAGCAGCAGCCGGTCTGCTCCAGTGATGCTGAGGCCTACTGACTATGACCCTCGTGGTTCAGAGGACACAAAACATTCTCATTGAACAAACATAACTCTACAACACTTAGGGTTCAAAGACCAAAGATAGCAAGCTAGAGGGAAGGTGATAATTTTCATTTAATCGTTCATTTAACCATCCATCAAGCCAAGAGCTTGTTTGGATAGAGTAACTAGAGAGTGCTGTGCTGACATCTGTGCACCTGTTGAGATGTGGAAGGAAACAGGTGCTACTGAAAGGAAACACGCTGCCAGGAAATGTGGGGGAAAACTGAGCCAACTCTGGTTAACCCTGCTTTGTCTGTGTGTGTGTGTGTGTGTGTGTGTGTGTGTGTGTGTGTGTGTGTGTGTGTGTGTGTGTGTGTGTGTGTGTGTGTGTGTGTGTGTGTGTGTGTGTGTGTGTGTGTGTGTGTGTGTGTGTGTGTGTGTGTGTGTGTGTGTGTGTGTGTGTGTGTGTGTGTGTGTGTGTGAGTGAGAGAGAGAGAGAGTTAGAGTTGGGGGGAGGAGTAGAGAGAGAGAGTTGGAGAGAGGAGTAGAGAGAGAGTTGGAGAGAGAGAGAGAGAGAGAGAGAGCTCTGGCATCTTCCCCAATATTTGGAACCAAGGACTGATAACCCCAATCCACAAAAGTGGAGACAAATTTGACCCCAATAACTACCGTGGAATATGCATCAACAGTAACCTTGGGAAAATCCTCTGCATTATCATTAACAGCAGACTCGTACATTTCCTCAATGAAAACAATGTACTGAGCAAATGTCAAATTGGCTTTTTACCAAATTACCGTACAACAGACCATGTATTCACCTTGCGCACCCTAATTGATAACCAAACAAACCAAAACAAAGGCAAAGTCTTCTCATGCTTTGTTGATTTCAAAAAAGCCTTCAACTCAATTTGGCATGAGGGTCTGCTATACAAACTGATGGAAAGTGGTGTTGGGGGTAAAACATACGACATTATAAAATCCATGTACACAAACAACAAGTGTGTGGTTAAAATTGGCAAAAAAAACACACATTTCTTCACACAGGGCCGTGGGGTGAGACAGGGATGCAGCTTAAGCCCCACCCTCTTCAACATATATATCAACAAATTGGCGAGGGCACTAGAAAAGTCTGCAGCACCCGGCTTCACCCTACTAGAATCCGAAGTCAAATGTCTGCTGTTTGCTGATGATCTGGTGCTTCTGTCACCAACCAAGGAGGGCCTACAGCAGCACCTAGATCTTATGCACAGATTCTGTCAGATCTGGGCCCTGACAGTAAATCTCAGTAAGACCAAAATAATGGTGTTCCAAAAAAGGTCCAGTCACCAGGACCACAAATACAAATTACATCTAAACACTGTTGCCCTAGAGCACACAAAAAACTATACATACCTTGGCCTAAACATCAGCGCCACAGGTAACTTCCACAAAGCTGTGAATGATCTGAGAGACAAGGCAAGAAGGGCATTCTATGCCATCAAAAGGAACATAAATTTCAACATACCAATTAGGATTTGGCTAAAAATACTTGAATCAGTCATAGAGCCCATTGCCCTTTATGGTTGTGAGGTCTGGGGTCCGCTCACCAACCAAGACTTCACAAAATGGGACAAACACCAAATTGAGACTCTGCACACAGAATTCTGCAAAAATATCCTCCGTGTACAACGTAGAACACCAAATAATGCATGCAGAGCAGAATTAGGCCGATACCCACTAATTATCAAAATCCAGAAAAGAGCCGTTAAATTCTATAACCACCTAAAAGGAAGCGATTCCCAAACCTTCCATAACAAAGCCATCACCTACAGAGAGATGAACCTGGAGAAGAGTCCCCTAAGCAAGCTGGTCCTGGGGCTCTGTTCACAATCACAAACACACCCTACAGAGCCCCAGGACAGCAGCACAATTAGACCCAGCCAAATCATGAGAAAACAAAAAGATAATTACTTGACACATTGGAAAGAATTAACAAAAAAACAGAGCAAACTAGAATACTATTTGGCCCTGAACATAGAGTACACAACGGCAGAATACCTGACCACTGTGACTGACCCAAAATAAAGGAAAGCTTTGACTATGTACACACTCAGTGAGCATAGCCTTGCTATTGAGAAAGGCTGCCGTAGGCAGACATGGCTCTCAAGAGAAGACAGGCTATGTGCTCACTGCCCACAAAATGAGGTGGAAACTGAGCTGCACTTCCTAACCTCCTGCCCAATGTATGACCATATTAGAGAGACATATTTCCCTCAGATTACACAGATCCACAAAGAATTCGAAAACAAATCCAATTTTGATAAACTCCAATATCTACTGGGTGAAATTCCACAGTGTGCCATCACAGCAGCAAGATTTGTGACCTGTTGCCACGAGAAAAGGGCAACCAGTGAAAAACAAACAACCATTGTAAATACAACCCATATTTATGCTTATTTATTTTATCGTGTGCCCTTTAACCATTTGTACATTGTTAAAACACTAATATGACATTTGGATTGTCTTTATTGTTTGGGAACTTCTGTATGTGTAATGTTTACTGTTAATTTTTAGTGTTTATTTCACTTTATATATTATCTACCTCACTTGCTTTGGCAATGTTAACACATGTTTCCCATGCCAATAAAGCCCTTGAATTGAATTGAATTGAGAGAGAGAGAGAGAGAGAGAGAGAGAGAGAGAGAGAGAGAGAGAGAGAGAGAGACAAAGAGGAGAGAGAGTGCAGAAGGCGATGCAACAGCAGGTAACCTGCTGCACCATGTTGCAACACACCTGCTCCTTCTTCCCTCTCTGTCTGTTGGGGGAAGAGGAACCTAAAAGACTGTGGCCATGACTCTGCGGTTTCAGGGGGACGGTAAAAAGAGCCCACCTTGGGAGAACCGCTGACAACCATAATCCCAGCTGTCTGTCACAGCAGACAGAGACCTTCAAAGGCCTGGACTCACCCCCCACTCCCTCCCCCCTTCTCTCTTTCTCCATTTCTCCCCCCCCTCTCTCTGTCTCTCTTTCGATCCCCTATATCTATCTCCTCTCTCTGTCTCTCATTCGATTCCCTATATCTATCCCCTCTCTCTGTCTCTCTTTCGATCCCCTATATATATCTCCTCTCTCTGTCTCTCTTTCGATTCCCTATATCTATCTCCTCTCTCTGTCTCTCTTTCGATTCCCTATATCTATCTCCTCTCTCTGTCTCTCTTTCGATTCCCTATATATATCTCCTCTCTGTGTCTCTCTTTCGATTCCCTATATCTATCTCCCCTCTCTGTCTCTCTTTCGATCCCCTATATTTATCTCCTCTCTCTCTCTCTTTCGAACCCCTATATCTATCTTCTCTCTCTGTCGATCCCCTATATCTATCTTCTCTCTCTGTCGAACCCCTATATATATCTCCTCTCTCTGTCTCTCTTTCGATCCCCTATATCTATCTCCTCTCTATGTCTCTCTTTCGAACCCCTATATCTATCTCCTCTCTCTGTCGATCCCCTATATCTATCTCCTCTCAATGTCTCTCTTTCGATCCCCTATATATATCTCCTCTCTCTGTCTCTCTTTCGATTCCCTATATCTATCTCCTCTCTCTGTCTCTCTTTCGATTCCCTATATCTATCTCCTCTCTCTGTCTCTCTTTCGATCCCCTATATATATCTCCTCTCTCTTTCGATTCCCTATATCTATCTCCTCTCTCTGTCTCTCTTTCGATTCCCTATATCTATCTCCTCTCTCTGTCTCTCTTTCGATCCCCTATATCTATCTCCTCTCTCTGTCTCTCTTTCGATTCCCTATATATATCTCCTCTCTCTGTCTCTCTTTCGATTCCCTATATCTATCTCCTCTCTCTGTCTCTCTTTCGATTCCCTATATCTATCTCCTCTGTGTCTCTCTTTCGATTCCCTATATCTATCTCCCCTCTCTGTCTCTCTTTTGATTCCCTATATCTATCTCCTCTCTCTCTCTCTTTCGAACCCCTATATCTATCTCCTCTCTCTGTCTCTCATTCGAACCCCTATATCTATCTCCTCTCTCTGTCTCTTATTCGAACCCCTATATCTATCTCCTCTCTCTGTCTCTTATTCAAACCCCTATATCTATCTCCTCTCTCTGTCCCTTTCTCTCTGTATGTCTTTCCTTTTTCTTTCTCTTGGCATCATTAGCAGATTCTGCCCCACTCACTCAGTCAGTCAGTAACATTGCTTCAGGGTTAACACATCACTCTGCATCCTGCTTAGAGTTGCAGCCAACCAACTAAAGTGTTCCGCAAGGACTGCAATGCACTTCAGGGATCAGTCACAATCATAAGAAACAGATTAATGTGGTCTAGACAAGATCGTGGGCGTTTTCTCTCTCCATTTCTCGCCTTCCAGCCGGTCCAATAATTATGCACTTAAACAATGGTTGTGTTGTTTCGAGAGACTGCCGCCCCCCCCCCCCCCCCCCCCCCCCCCCGACACCTTCCATTTCCAACCACTCCTCCGCCCCGCCGATCCCTGCTTCCTCCCTCCAAAAACAGACAAATAAAATCCAGGAAAGCTGTTTCAAATCAATTAAAGTACATACAGAGCTGAATACCACTGACTACAGCCCGGCCCTCCTCGAAGAGAAAATTACATTTTGCATTTGTCTTCTGTGTAAACATGAATTATAATCAGAGACCCCATGCCGAGGGGTCTGGGGAGAACTCAAACTACTCTGTGTTTTCAGTTGCACTCTGAATCATTTATTCTACTTCAGAAACACTATTCTATAAGACTTATGAAATGCCTTTCCTACGCACTTCTCAGTAGTTGGTATCAGTGACATGTATTCATGGTTGCCAAAGGAAGCCAGGCTTCCCCCCAAAAAATTATAATAATACTATTTTTTAAATTATATATTTTTCATCTCTCTGTATTTCAGAAATGTCCTAAAATTTGCAATAGGCTGACTGTATCTCAACTGGAGAAAGAATCAGAACGGACGAAACAGTGCCCGTCTCAGTATGTGTAGCCCATCTATCTGATGCTGTCTGGTCAAAAAGAGTATGACATTGTTGCCACCCACAGCGTTGAATGCAAGGGAAGCCAGTGAGCATTTGGCCTCCCTTGATAAAAAAATAACAAAATAATAGCCAATCAGCATTAAGCTAAACTGAGTGAGCTCAGTTGTGAATGGTCCTGGCGCACCCAAAAAAAAGCCAGTTTAGATTTGGCTTCATACCAATCACATCACATCAGAAGCCAAACGTCATTGACAGAAAACTTGAATTGTTGCATCTCGTTTGGTCATTGTCCTCCGGTGGCTAGCTACAGTAGCTAGCTCAATCACATGTTTAATTTATTTATTTTATTTCACCTTTATTTAACCAGGTAGGCTAGTTGAGAACAAGTTCTCATTTACAACTGCGACCTGGCCAAGATAAAGCAAAGCAGTGCGACACAAACAACAACACAGAGTTACACATGGAATAAACAAGTGTACAGTCAATAACACAATAGAAAAAAAAGAAAGTCTATATACAGTGTGTGCAAATGGCGTGAGGAGGTAAGGCAATAATAAGGCCACAGTAGCAAAGTAATTACAATTTAGCAAATTAACCCTGGAGTGATAGATGAGCAGATGATGATGTGCAAGTAGAAATACTGGTGTGCAAAAGAGCAGAAAAGTAAATAAAAACAATATGGGGATGAGGTAGGTAGATTGGGTGGGCTATTTACAGATGGGCTATGTACAGCTGCAGCGATCGGTTAGCTGCTCAGATAGCTGATGTTTAAAGTTAGTGAGGGAAATATAAGTCTCCAGCTTCAGCGATTTTTTCAAATCGTTCCAGTTATTAGCAAAAGAGAACTGGAAGCAAAGGCGGCCAAAGGTGGTGTTGGCTTTGGGGATGACCGGTGAGATATACCTGCTGGAGCGCATGCTGTAGGTGGGTGTTGTTATCGTGACCAGTGCGCTGAGATAAGGCGGAGCTTTACCTAGCATAGACTTATAGATGACCTGGAGCCAGTGGGTCGGGCGACAAATATGTAGTGAGGGCCAGCTGACTAGAGCATACAGGTCGCAGTGGTGGGTGGTATAAGGGGCTTTGGTGACAAAACGGATGGCACTGTGATAAACTGCATTCAATTTG
The DNA here is from genome assembly GCF_045791955.1 of Oncorhynchus clarkii lewisi. Taxonomy (NCBI): domain Eukaryota; kingdom Metazoa; phylum Chordata; class Actinopteri; order Salmoniformes; family Salmonidae; genus Oncorhynchus; species Oncorhynchus clarkii. The sequence goes on from NC_092158.1 coordinate 33,723,147, forward strand.
CTGAGTAGAGTGTTGGAAGCTATTTTGTAAATGACATCGCCAAAGTCGAGGATCGGTAGGATAGTCAGTTTTACGAAGGTATGTTTGGCGGCGTGAGTGAAGGAGGCTTTGTTGCGAAATAGGAAGCCAATTCTAGATGTAATTTTGGATTGGAGATGTTTAATATGAGGCTGGAAGGAGAGTTTACAGTCAGATTTCAAAGTGCTATACAGAAACCCAGTCTAAAACTCTAGAAAACCCCAATGGAGACGTAGGAGCACGGTGGCTAAGATAAACTCCCTAGAAAGGCAGGAACTGGCTTCCCCAGTGGTTGGTATTCAGACTTACCTTATGCAGTCGCGTAACGGGCTTTGCAGGCGCGGTTTGCTTGCGCTGGCTGAATACAACTCTCCCATTTTCTGGCCAACAGAGGTTTCATTCAATAGAGTTTATTACATTTATCTTAATCTATCCAGTAAATTCAATTTTTTTCGACAGACTCACTAGAATACAGAGGGTTCAGAATATTAGGGATCAATGAAAGGAAGCCATCTAAATATATGCATATTTGTCTCCGTTTCAGCACCAACTGGTTTAAAAATACTCTGATCTTGTAGATTATTCAGACACATTTGAGGGTTAGGAAAGTATGTGTGACTCGTAAAAAAAAACTGGTTTGGAGAGCCTTTACGCACTAAATATATTTTATTCATCCTAAAAGTTGCCATATCAAGTTAAATCCATTAAATATTGGAAGGTGAAAAAAGTGTACAATATGGTTTGAACAATAGGCGAATCCTATAAATCTAACCTAATCCTCATGAATCTTGGAATTGTAATGACAAGGATCCAATCATTGCGCCAGGCTCCAGGTTTAACCTGCGATGTGTAGTCTAGGTTCCATAATGATTCAAATAGACTACAAGTCCCAAGTTATTGCGCAACGTTAACCTAACATGATCCACCAATGCCAGCGACCCTCAGGAACAACTACACGGACGTGACAAAGAAAGAAATGGAATGATGCAAAATGGAGGCTACGAGTTGAAGGAAACTAACACTAAAGACACAGTTATAAATGTATGTTGGTATTACTGAGTGTGACTCCTGACAGTGGCTAATATTTTACATGATACAAATAGTCAAATAAAGCAGAGAAAAGTCTGGGCATATAATTAAAACATTATAAAACGCATATATCAACTTGGTCGGTTCGGCGCCACAGAAGCCTGTAGCTTGGGTCTCCAAATATCATGCCCACAAATTATGATGGCATACAATGGAAATGTGGTATAACGACACAGCTATTTATAGCATACTTCACTGTGGAAACGGGGCCGCAATACAATATCATGTTGATATGAGTTTCAGTTTGCTGCCATATGACTGGTTTCACATTAAGTCTCCAGGGATCATAAGGAAAGAAACAAGAAACTAGTTGCACTTTCAGCTTCATATTTGGTTAGACAGCAAAATTGGGTTCTAATTTAGCGCCAAGTGAGCTAAATTCAGTGCCCTCATTTTCAGCTTTGTGGACTGGTGTTCCCCTGGGACACCCTGAATCAGTTAGTAAGAGTAGATGTGTTTATTTGTTCTTAATGAAGACTGTGTTCAAGGCGAACGGCAGACATCGTTAACACCTCCCTCTCATATGGAGCAGGAGCAACAAACAACCAGACAGCCTCATACACTCCCAAGCCTCACACATTCCCACACAGGCCCCCAGTCCCAGCTAAGAATCCCTCTGAGCCGACACACGCACACGCAGCCTCGAGCTACATCTCTCAGGATACTGTACTTTTTCACGCTCTCTCCATCTCTCTCAGGACTCTCTCTTTCTCCAGGAGCTCATATTAGCAGACGGCTGCTGAGTCCAACTCCCCCACTGAGCTCTCTGGTGCTCCTAAAGTACTCCACCATGGTAGACTATAGGGAACCCTGGCGCCACAACAGCCTATCTGGTGGTGCCATGAGGGAACCTCCAAGCTGAGAGAACACTTCCTGTTTCGAGGATCAGCATCTGTAGGACACAGTACTGTACTACACTTTTGTGATGGGGGAAAAATCTATACAGTTACATATCGTGATATTACATGGATACTTTCACTCCAAGTATCAATAAAATAATATATATATATATATATATATATATATATACACTGAACAAAAATATAAATGCAACATGCAACAATTTCAATGAGTTTTACTGAGTTACAGTTCATATAAGGAAATCAGTCAATTGAAATAAATTCAATAGCCCCTAATCTATGCATTACACATGACTGGGCAGGGGCGCAGCTATGGGTGGGCCTGGGAGGGCACTCATTGGGGAGCCTGGCCCAGCCAATCAGAATGAGTTTTTCCCCACAAAAGGGCTTTATTACAGACAGAAATGCTATTCAGTTTCATCAGCTGTCCGGGTGGCTGGTCTCACACGGTCCAGCAGGTGAAGTAGACGGATGTGGAGGTACTGGGCTGGCGTCGCTACACGTGGTCTGCGGTTGTGAGGCCAGTTGGATGTACTACCAAATTCTCTAAAACAACATTGGAGGCAGCTAATGTTAGAGAAATAAACATGAAATTCTCTGGCAACAACTCTGGTGGACATTTGTGCAGTCAACATGTCAATTGCACGCTCCATCAAATCTTTTATTTCAGCTCATGAAAAATGGGACCAACACATTACATGTTGCGTTTATATTTCTGTTCAGTATACTGTACATAGTGTATACTATTACTTATTTTTTTGCTAGGTAGCGTTAGCTAGTGCTAGTTGGCTGTTCCTGCCCTGAAACTTATTCGATAGTGAGACAACATGTTTTCAGCGTTTTTATTTTCATGACTGATCAAAACTAATTTTCTCATGATCTCTCATTCGTCTGCAGCATACATATAATGAGCAATATGTTTGGAACATCAAATCGCAATCAAATTGCAGTATCGAATCGCAATACATATCGTATCGTCATCTAAGTATCGTGATAATATCGTATTGGGAAGTCCCTGTCAATTCCCAGCCTCACTACACTTTCACTGCTGCTTTAAAGTCAGACAGATCACTCAAATGTTTACAAGGCCAACCACTGTAAGCCAAAGAACTAGTAACTTGTACTTGTTAATATCAACTTACTGAAGAGTCTATGTCAGTAACCTCATCAGAAAGTAGTTGGTTGGCCTTATCTCGTGTTCTGTGCCAAAGCAGCCAGAGAATCCCGCAGACAGTATCATCCCCTCAGCTTTAAAGACTTTAACGGCATTAGAGGGGTGACAGCACCATGCCTCTGATTCCTTATCCACGTCTCTAGAGTATCCTGGAGCACCCAAAGCTATGTGCACACTTCACTCAGGCATGCATGTCCTACATGCCCAGGACGGGGGCCCGCTGCTGGGCCTGACAGTTATGGAGGGTCCCCTGGCTGGCACCTGCTGGCCCGGCTGTGCTCCGTTATGTCAGCAGGGCTCTAAATGCAGGGCCAGAGGGGTGTGGGTTACACCCCGCTGGGTGCCCAGAGCTGTTAACCGTGGCAGAATGGAAGCTAAACAGAGATAAAGCCGTGGGTAAGAGAGAGCACAGGACAGTTATTCTGGATATGTGTCTTGGGAAGAGTGTGAGACGTGTTGTGTTGCAGTGTGAATACCAAACAGATCCATGCATTCCTCGGTAGTAAGGCACACCCCAACATTAAGGACCAGCGACGATGATCAGGAAAAGGGCAAGATGTGGAAAAGGCATAAAAGCTGAAACTGTAACTCATGTAATCCATCAGTCATAAATGACCAAATGATTGTAATGAACATGGATGTCATGTAAGAGGATATTCCTTGACGTGTGTATTAGTGATAACGTGTGTGTGTGTGTGTGTGTGCGTGTGTGTGTGTGTGTGTGTGTGTGTGTGTGTGTAGTATTAGCACTGTGCATGTGTGTGTTCGTACTTGTTAATATCAACTTACTGAAGAGTCTATGTCAGTAACCTCATCAGAAGGCAGTTGGTTGAAAGGATCATCCCCTCAGCTTTAAATACTTTAAGAGCATTAGAAGGGGTGACAGTGGAAACACCATGCCTGTGCTGTGCTTGAATATGTGTGTGTGTGTGTGTGTGTGTGTGTGTGTGTGTGTGTGTGTGTGTGTGTGTGTGTGTGTGTGTGTGTGTGTGTGTGTGTGTGTGTGTGTGTGTGTGTGTGTGTGTGTGTGTGTGTGTGTGTATGTGTGTGTGTGTGTGTGTGTGTGTGTGTGTGTGTGTGTGTGTGTGTGTGTGTGTGTGTGTGTGTGTGTGTGTGTGTTGAGGAAGTTAACTCCCTGGGTGAGTGAGTGAGGCTCTCCTATCATCTCCTCTGATTCTGACTGATGATATAGCTGTCATTCCCTGGGAGTGAAAAGGCATCAGCAATCTAGTGTAATTGGGCCTATTAACCCACTGACTGTTGTTCTAAGCTCTTGGGACAGATGCATGGCCATGCGAAAGGCCGAGTGGCCTGAGGGGCTCAGAGGACAGACACTCACACTGCCAGAGAGAGAGGGAGGAAGGGAAAGGGAAAGAGAGAGCACCGACAGACAAACCCGACAGAGAGATCCAGAGAAGGGAATGCTCACCCACCTTGCCTAACAGTTTCTATTCTTCCATTCACACATATAATCTCTTGACACAAACGATCAGTCTCAGTCCTCATCATCGTAATGCAGCCATTACCATTACCAGCCTTCTGAGGGTCAGCCACCCACAGTTCAATTCTGATTACTCCAACTCATAACGGCTCTGTCTGGTGGCTGCCTGCCTGTCCACTTCTCACTCCAGCAGCATACGGGATATGTGCTGGCTCCACTGTTGTCCATTTTAACACCGCAGGTCTGAGTACGCTGCCCCCCCCCCCACCCACCTAGATGTGAGGATGGAGGGGTGTGGGGATGAAGTAGGAAGACGCTGGCCTCGGTTGCAGGACTGGGCCTTGGTGACAGTATCTGATTTCCAGGCCCGGTGATGAGGACAGTCTTCACCCTTTAGAGAACAAATCTTTATATATCCCATGGGGGGTGAGGTCAGGCTCTGGGGCTGGGAGGGTAACTGGATTGGGCTGCTAGCCTGCCACAGGGCCCTGATGATAGGCACACTGGTACAGGTGGTGGTGCCCACAGGGCATACTGCGACTGCTCTCCTCTCGCTAGGGGGCACTGGGCTAGGGGGCTTCCCTAAGGGGGGCAGAACTAGAAGGGGTTGGATGTTCTCACACATAGAAATAGGATGTCAAAACATTGACTTGAATGGGAATGTCCCGGTCTAGTAATTCTATTTCTATGTTTTCACACACAGCATGGCCTGGCTGACAGATCTATATATCTCCAACCTGTGTGAAATAATACCATAATCACCGCCACCATCACACTAAGTGGATTACAGTGCTACTTACTGGCTGTCACAGTGGAGTAAAACTACACCGCAACATAGAGCAGCTGTGGAGCCAAAGAGTGTTGGACCTGAAAACAAGGCAGCTGAGATGTCTCCTTCTAGGCCCTGATATCTTTGCAAGTGAGGAGTGAGAGATGGTAGGTGGCCCTATCCCTCTTTTCCTCTCTCTCTCTGTAAACCTTGTATCTCTCCTGGGAGAGAGGAGTTGCTGAGAGAGAGGCCCTCACCACCACAGAACAGTTCAGTCCTGTCAGTCAGTGGTGGGCTTAACCTCTCTAGCCACCCATGATGCTTCTGTCACTCCTCAGCCCATTCACAGCCTGGGCCCCAGAGACAGACACCCAGACTGAGACAGGACAATACACCTACATTACCACAAAGCAGTCTGAGGGTTCTACTCCGGTTATAGGGATGTCCTGTCTTATCCTTCTCACCATTAGTGTCATTTCAGAAGCTGCCGGTTAACTTTTACCACAGCTGCATTTTCACTGCCTCAACATGAGCAGTTAGGTGAGATCTCAGTCACAACACAGCCTGTCATGTACTGTCCACAACACAGCCTGTCATGTACTGTCCACAACACAACCTGTCATGTACTGTCCACAACACAGCCTGTCATGTACTGTCCACAACACAACCTGTCATGTACTGTCCACAACACAGCCTGTCATGTACTGTTCACAACACAGCCTGTCATGTACTGTTCACAACACAGCCTGTCATGTACTGTCCACAACACAGCCTGTCATGTACTGTCCACAACACAGCCTGTCATGTACTGTTCACAACACAGCCTGTCATGTACTGCCCACAACACAGCCTGTCATGTACTGTCCACAACACAACCTGTCATGTACTGTCCACAACACAGCCTGTCATGTACTGTTCACAACACAGCCTGTCATGTACTGTTCACAACACAACCTGTCATGTACTGTCCACAACACAGCCTGTCATGTACTGTCCACAACACAGCCTGTCATGTACTGTTCACAACACAGCCTGTCATGTACTGCCCACAACACAGCCTGTCATGTACTGTTCACAACACAGCCTGTCATGTACTGTTCACAACACAGCCTGTCATGTACTGTCCACAACACAACATGTCATTTACTGTCCACAACACAACCTGTCATGTACTGTTCACAACACAGCCTGTCGTGTACTGTCCACAACACAGCCTGTCATGTACTGTCAGCTGGGTGTGTACATTCAAAGACATACACATGAAAAAGGCTTCTGAGTTTTAACTTGCAACATGTACTCTCTGTCTGTCGACACTAAATAGATACAGCTATTAGCTATTAGTAACACGGTAACAATTTATCCGTCTCTCTCCCTCGCTCACACACACACATCTCTGAAACACACATACACAAACAATCACACACACACACACACACACACACACACACACACACACACACATACACATACACATACACACACACACACACACACACACACACACACACACACACACACACACACACACACACACACACACACACACACACACACACACACACACACAGAAACCCTACCGGTCTACAGGTCCAACTGCCACCTCAGTCGTGTGCTTTGTCCTGCCATATGTCCTCTATGTGTCTCTATTCTCTTATTCTCTGCAGACAAACCAAGGCTCCTCCAGCTCCACAGTCCAAATTGGGTCCCAGCAGCCTGTCAGCTTAGACCCAGCAGGGCAGGTCATACCACACATACAACCACGGGGGTGACCCACCCAGCCCAGCAGGTCATACCACACAGACACAGCCACGGGGGTGACTGCCGTGTCCTTAGAGCAGTGCTACTCTAGCAGGGCAGACGGCTCCCTCTGTCTTTCTCTCTCTCTCCAGCAGGCAGCACAGAGGGGCGTTTAAACTTGGCTCGTCTGTGGTGTCGAGTAACAATCCCTCTAGTGCCCCCCACTCTCTCCAATTCTCTCTCTCTCTACTCCTCTCTCCAACTCTCTCTCTACTCCTCTCTCTCTCTTTACTCCTCTCTCCCTCGCTCTCTACTTTTCTCTCCAACTCTCTCTCTCTCCACTCCTCTCTCCAACTCTCTCTCTCTAACCCTCTCTCCAACTCGCTCTCTCTCTACTCCTCTCTCTCTCTCTACTCCTCTCTCTCTCTCTACTTCTCTCTCTCTCTCTCTACTCTTCTCTCTCTCTCTCTACTCCTCTCTCTCTCTCTACTCCTCTCTCTCTCTACTCCTCTCTCTCTCTCTCTCTCTACTTCTCTCTCTCTCTCCTTTTCTCTCCAACTCGCTCTCTCTCTACTCCTCTCTCTCTCTCTCTACTCCTCTCTCTCTCTCTACTCCTCTCTCTCTCTACTCCTCTCTCTCTCTCTCTACTCCTCTCTCTCTACTCCTCTGTGTTAACATTGCCAAAGCAAGTGAGGTTGATAATATACAAAAGTGAAGTAAACAATAAAAATTAACAGTTAACATTACAAATGTCAAATGTCATATTATATAAGTATATAAGTATATATAAGTATATATATGCAGTGTTATGCAGTGTTGTAACAATGTACAAATGGTTAAAGTACACAAGGGAAAATAAATATGGGTTGTATTTACAATGGTGTTCTTCACTGGTTGCCCTTTTCTCGTGGCAACAGGTTACAAATCTTGCTGCTGTGATGGCACACTGTGGAATTTCACCCAGTAGATATGGGAGTTTATCCAAATTGGGTTTGTTTTCAAATTCTTTGTGGGTCTGTGTAATCTGAGGGAAATATGTGTCTCTAATATGGTCATACATTGGGCAGGAGGTTAGGAAGTGCACCTCAGTTTCCACCTCATTTTGTGGGCAGTGTGCACATAGCCTGTCTTCTCTTGAGAGCCATGTCTGCCTACGACGGCCTTTCTCAATAGCAAGGCTATGCTCACCGAGTCTGTACATAGTCAAAGCTTTCCTTAAGTTTGGGTCAGTCACAGTGGTCAGGTATTCTGCCACGGTGTGCTCTCTGTTTAGGGCCAAATAGCATTCTAGTTTGCTCAGTTTTCTTCTACATGTTTTTAATGTGTCAAATAATTATCTTTTTGTTTTCTCATGATTTGGTTGGGTCTAATTGTGCTGCTGCCATGGGGCTCTGTGGGCCCCAGGACCAGCTTGCTTAGGGGACTCTTCTCCAGGTTCATCTCTCTGTAGGTGATAGCTTTGTTATGGAAGGCTTGGGAATCCCTTCCTTTTAGGTAGTTGTAGAATTTAACGTCTCTTTTCTGGATTTTGATCATTAGTGGGTATCGGCCTAATTCTGCTCTGCATGCATTATATGGTGTTTTACGTTGTGCACTGAGGATATTTTTGCAGAATTCTGGCCAAGGTATGTATCGTTTTTTGTGTGCTCTAAGGCAACGATGTCTAGATGGAATTTGTATTTGTGGTCCTGGCAACTGGACCTTTTTTGGAACACCATTATTTTTGTTTTACTGAGCTTTACTGTTTGGGCCCAGGTCTCACAGAATCTGTGCAGAAGATCTAGGTGCTGCTGTAGGCCCTCCTTGGCTGGGGACAGAAGCACCAGATCATCAGCAAACAGTAGACATTTGACTTCAGATTCTAGAAGGGTGAGGCCGGGTGTTGCAGACTGTTCTAGTGGACTCGCCAATTTGTTGATATATATGTTGAAGAGGTTGTGTCTTTAGCCAGAGGGGAGTGTCAGATTAATTGACTGGCTGCAATTAGGGGAGTGACGGCTCTAGTCGACACACTGACACCACCTGATTGCAGTGAGAGGGAGAGGGAAAGAGAAAGACATGCCCCAAGAGAGCCATCAGTCTAGCACCTCTATTAAAAATGGGGGAAGGAAGGGGCCAACCGTGTCTATATCCTTAATGATTATGACTGGGGATAAATCTGTCTAACACAAAATGTTATGCCTCATACAACATACTATGAAGCTCCTTTTCATAAGATAACTATTGTTGGAAGAGAAAACTAGTGTATGTGTGTGTGTGTGTGCGCGTGTGTAAAACGCTCTCTCATTACCCCGTGCTCATGTTTCAGAGTGGCTGGATTACCAGAACACCCAGGATGGAAGACAGCGAGCACACAAACCCTGGGCTGTTAATGGTCATCCCTCCTCCTCCCCCTCCCTGCTTCCTTCCCCATGCATGGCCTGCTGATGTGTCTGTAAACCTATCTACGTATTTATCTATCCACCAGCAGTACCCAGGGAGGGAGGGAAGGGAGCCAAGTAATTGGGCCACTCCAACTCTGTTCTCTCTCTCTAACCCCCCCCAGAGCCCTACCACAACCATTTCCCCTTTAAAAAACAACACCGCAAATTAGCGGCTGGATGGTGGCGAGTGGGCGGATTGGGTCGGTGGGGTTTGATGCTGATGAACTCTGGCTGTGTGATCGCTGCCTTCTGAGGCTAGAATGTCAGGGGGTTAGATCTGAACTGTTTATTTGAACTGAGCTGAGCAGTCCAAACAGAGCTACCTCGCTCCTCTCTCAACAAGCCCCTCAGCTAGGGTGGGGGGGTGGGGAGCCCTACATTCCCCCTCGGAATTGCGGCGGGCCCTGGGGTAGGGTTACGTTACGGTGGACCGGTGGGAGGGAGGGGGAACAATGCGGCCTCTGTTGCCGGGGCTTCCTCCTCAATCCTCAATTCTCAGAGGGAGGTGTGGGGTTCCAAACGGCCCCGCCGGGCGGGCAGGTGGTGTCAGGGCTGGCTGGGGGATTCATACATCATAGCACTGCATGTCAGAGAAAGAGAGGGGATTCTGGGACTTTGGGACTTTGGGAAGGGCCTCCGCCTCGTTCTCCTCGACTTCACCTTCACAGCCCAAGAGAATCCTCAGAACAGCCCCAAAGAAGTCTCAACGCAGCCCCACTAAGAGCTAAAACAGACCAGGGTCTGACACCGCGGGCAACGGCCCGTTGGCTTTGCTTTCCCTTTGAAAAGGCCTGAAAAAGAGGCACTTCTAAGATGTCGGCATTGGGACGGCGGTGTTTACACAAAAACTTGACACATGGAATAAAGCGGGAACTCTAAAACCCCGAAATCAAATAGCTCCCGCTAGGAGCGGCCTGAGTAGAGCGGAGCGGAGTAATCTTTAACAGATGGCAACAATCCGGGGGATGTTGATGTGCTTCAGAAGACATAAAATCCTGGCCAGATATTGGGAGGGAGAACCAATGGGCCTGCATGGTAATAAAATGGAACATTTCACAGTTCATTAGACCTTGCTTATATCAAATACACATGCTAGACTTTCTTTTCCAATTTATATAACTAACTTTACACACATACTCGCATAACCTACCACAAATTAAGCATGTCCTCTATGCCCTCTGTGGAAACCCATGGAGGCCAATCTGGGTCAGGTTTGAGCTGCTAACTAACAGCACAGAGGTGGGGGTCGTGGCTGCTGGGTTAACACTGTAGTCAGGTTTAATCCGACTGACCCTCGGGCCCTTGCTTTGAATCCTGTATATTTCTGAGTCAGAGAAAAGAGAGAGAGAGAGGGGGGAAAAGCTAACTTCTTCTCTTGGGGGAGCAATTAAAGCAATGCTTTCATCAACCTGGCCAGATTCCCCATCACCCTCTCACTCCATCTCTCCCACCAGCCTGGGCACCAGCTGTGTGTGTCTCCAACTTTATCCTCCGTCTCCAGAGTTCAGTGTTTACTGTTTCAGCCCCCCTTAACCTGTAACCCTGCCCGTCCTCTGGGACCACAGTGGTGGACAGGAGAGGGATTGAGATGGGGTATCCCACCCATGTGTTGTGCTTCTCCCTCAGACTGTTCACAGCGGGTCCCTGTCCCCCTACAGAAACACAACCTTCCATCTCTGAACCCAGATGGCTGTGTGTAACGACAACATTGCCTGGGTTCCACTTCCTCTAGGCTGATGGATCCAAGTAGACTGGAGATCCCATATCTCAACCAGGGTTATACAGGGACTATGGAGATTTCCATCAGGTTTAATGCACTTCACACAGGAAACTGTTTCCATATGAAAGAAAATCCTGGCTGCCCAGACACACCAAAAACCCTAAACGGTGTCTCCTTTTCCCTAAACTCCACACAGCCTCCCCATGGGGCTTGCAGTACAGTACAGCACTGGTGGGCTACATTTACTAACAGATTTACAGCGGGCCTACCCTTCCCAGATCACACTCATCCATAGCACAGCTCCAATCCTGCTTCACACAACGCAGAGCACAACCACTGGTACTGCTGATGTCCTCAGGGTGAACCTCTTGACAGTAAAACAGTAATCTAACAGTAGTCACAACCAGGGAATCTAATCCTGTGTGTTAAATCCCATAATGTCGGAGGATTGGCTGAAGACGCATTTCTGTGGAGCTCCAAGTACCCTCCAGTCATAACATGTATCCACATATGCATTAGACTGATATCAAATAGCAGTTGTTCGGTAACAGAGAGAGCAGGAGACTGACAGACATACTGTAGGCTGTTGAGGAAACAGGAGACAGGAGAGGCTAGCCTGCCTCGGCTGGTATTGGTAAACAAATCCATCCAGGCATCTGCATGGTAACGAGGGAGGACTGGTGCAGACCAGTTCTCCTGACACACATTACACCTCGGCCACCATGACGCCACATTAGGACATATACACCTTGCCAATGCCTCCCACTGGGACTGCCTGACAGGCATAATTGGGCCCCAAAAAACTGTGGGGTGTGTGTGTGCTAGGGGAATAAGCTTTTCTGACCCTGTTAATACAGCACCATTGTGAGAAGAGTGGCTGATGTAACGTCAGATCAGTGGATGGATGCTGACCTGTATTTTCTCATCACCTCCACCAATTCACACACACTTCACTGACACACCAGCTCTTGAGATGGCTCACTAAAATCACCCAAAAAATGATACTAGAGAGAATGATCTTGTTTGAAAATTGATTAAGCACGTATTGCCCATCTACAGGTCTTGTTGATAAGCTTCATTTGTATTTCAGTTCCATACAATTACTATCTATAAGGTTGTAAAATATATTTATTGCAAAATGTTGCCATGGCTGTTTATCCAAGTCAGATGGAAAAGTACACTTTGTACCAGTGCAAGAATACAATGTTATAAATCCATTATAGTATCCATATCACAAACAATCTACAAATAAACTCTAGAATCACAGTTTCCTCCGTACAAGTCCAAAGTCCACACTGACTTACAAAGCCAAGCCTAACAACATGCAAATTTGTCATCATCAGCTCCAATATTGTCTTTGTAACCAAACTCCACCAGTTGAGTAGAGAGCTTGGCACTGAAACAGAGACTAATGAGGGTATAGAGAATAGCTGGCTTTCCTTCAACCCCCCACACACACACTAACCCACCACACACATATCTCTCTGGGGCAGGTAGACAGGGGAACACTGAGGGGTTTTAACTTTGAACTCTGGAGTGTGGCCCATTCAAACGTTTGTGTTTGAGAAGGTAGCCTTTAATATGGCCTGTGACGGGTTCCAGGCTTTCTGGTTTAGCGATGGCATGTCGGATATTGGAGTGTTTACACAATCTCCCTGCCTGCCTCCCTCAGTCCCCGCTCTGGTCTGCCTGCTACAGCGGTCCTGGTGGTGTGGAAATAAGTGAATGAAGATGGATGGATTTACTTACGCCTCTAACCTCGGGACTTTGGGAACAAACCCTCAATGACCTCTTTGTGTCAGGAGAGGGATTGGGGAAGGAGAAGGGCCAGATTGGAGCGCTGTGTGTGTGTGTTTCTACACACCATCGCCTTTAGATCTAGTAAATGCTCTACCACTGAAGCCTCTTCACTAACAGATCACATGGTTCTCAAAGCAGCACATTCATTACACCCGGGTACAAAGCCTGCCTTATATGGGAGAAATAGTACAATTCTATTCATTTCACAGCTTCATTTAAGTATAAATATAGATATAGTGGTAGATATAGTTAACAGCTCATGATGAGAAAGAAAGAGAGACGGGAGGGAGAGAGAGAGAGCGAGCGAGAGAAATCAGGGGGTGGCCATTGTTTGTGACAGTGTGTGGCAGTGTGTGGCAGCCTAGTGCTGGCCTTGATTTGTTAACCTTTTGTGTGGCTGTGTATCCGTGGATGAGGCATGGCTGGAGCGGCTCCTTTCATGGCCCTGAAATACAGCCTCTCTTTACCCTGCAGCCACAGGCACGAAGAGGGGGAGGAGGGAAGTGGGGAGACATCTACCTCCACACACACAAAACAGGATATTGAGCTAACCTATACGTCCATAGGGATATATTAAACAGCCCTGGTTGGATACGAATCTGTAAAAGTAAATACAGCCAAGGAGAGCTCTTTGGAAGATGGAATAAACCTGGTTTCAGCGACAAATCATCTGTACACTTGGGGATTGGATTCTTCCAATTAAAGCTAATGGATATGTGGATAATATAACGGACTTCTGTGAGAAGTGCTTGACTCACTGTAGTGGCTGTGTAGGTGTGTTTATATAAGACTAACAATAACAGTGCTTGTATACTCCAACATTGTTGTCTTTTTTACTACAGTGTTGCGCCTGGAAGGGACAGCTAATGCCCTCTGAATGACCTCTCAACCCTACCAGATGAGAACAAGTTGTCCTTGGCCGATGCCGTGCCTCGGAACACACAGAAGACCAATCAGAGGCAGGTAATCTTTCCACTGTGTACCAGGTCAAATTCTGTCCTAATCTCCAAAACCCAAACCCTCACAGAAGGTTGAGGTCAAACGGAGGACACAGCACAGTAAAGCCCGTAGCTGCTGTAGTGTAAACCAATGCTAGTGCTGCTGTGAAAGGCTAACTGGCCCTCCTAATCCTCATCCCCTGCATGGGTCAACATCATCAACACACCATCTGACTGTTGCTCCAGCTCAGCTGTGTAATGGTTCCCTAAAGCATCTTTACATCATCTGAGATGATTACAGTAGAAGGAGGCAGCCCACTGCTCATGAGTGAAACAGTACAGCCAGAGAGAGAGAAAGGAGAGTCAACCTTTCAGTTCCCTCCCACACATGAGTAAAACACTCAGAGGCCATTCCGCTGCCTGAAGAGCTCTCCATGACAATCCAGGGAGCTCTTCAAACCGTTATCTGCCACAAAGTTCCCCTCTGTTTTTCTCTCTTTCCCTCGCTTCTTTATTTCAAAACAATGCCATCAGCGCTGCAAATGACACTTTCCACATTTCTCTCTCTCTCTATCTCTCCCTCTCTCTCTCTCTCTCTCTCTCTCTCTCTCTATCTCTCCCTCTCTCTCTTTCTCTCTTTCTCTCTCTCTCTCTCTCCTCCCGAAGGCAGATGCACGTCTCGTCTGGCGCTGGCTCCCTGGGTCTCGCCATAGCACCTTTTCATTTTCACATTAGCTCCAGTAAAGTGTTGGTGAAATCAGCCATTCAGCTGAAACCCAGAGAAAGGAGGGGAGACAGAGCAACCTCCCTCTGTCCTAGTATTTACCCCCCTACAGACTGAACCTTCTATCATATACAATGAGCCATGGGAAAGACCATTATCTCAAACTGGGGAATTGTTTATGATGAAATGTTATGAAATAATGTAATTCATTGGTGGCTAATTTGTAATTATAGAGTATTACTGGCTGAGAAAGAATGACATTGTCTGAGTTTCCCTGTATTCCCCTGTATCAAAGCAAGCAAAATAAAATGCTATTGACGTAAATCAGGAATACACATCATCAGATTTCAACCGTATCATCTGGCATACACAGTAATCAAATGACCAATGTCACTATATATATTTTCTCCCTCTCAGTAACAATGATATAATCCAGTCAGTGTGTGTTTTTGTCTGTGTGGGGTCCTGTGTAATACTGAGTCAGTCTGGACTGAAACAGACCTACAGACCCTATGACTCATCATGAACCTTATTTACAGATGACAACCATTACTAGAGCACTCATCACAAATGGTTCTGTCCTGCTGCTTCTAAAAAACATTTAGCATTAGCTAAACATCATTACCTCATGGGGCTATGCCCTGCTCTAACAAATCAGCTGTAATCTGTTTAGGCTGTGGTCTCCAATGACATAACTGTGTTCAGGGCTGGGCTGGGTCGTGCTGTGGGGCCTGACAACATTATAAAGAATGTCAGTGTTACAGTGCTGAGGAGAGATTACACACGTGGGACTGGACCTTTAATCATTTGATAAATCTATCTACAGAGGCTTTTCTCCTGATATGTTCTCTTATTACAGCCAAGGCTTTGACACACTATAATCCTTTCCTGGGCAGCCCACGCACGCACACAGTCTCACACACACACACACACACACACAGTCTCACACACACACACACACACACACGGTCTCACACACACACACACACACACACACACACACACACACACACACACACACACACACACAGTCTCACACACACACACACAGTCTCACACACACACAGTCTCACACACACACACAGTCTCACACACACACACAGTCTCACACACACACACACACACACACACACACACACAGTCTCACACACACACACACACACACAGTCTCACACACGCATGCACACAGTCTCACACACACAGTCTCACACACACAGTCTCACACACACAGTCTCACACACACACACAGTCTTACACATGCACTGCACACAGTCTCACACACACACAGTCTCTCACACACACACACACACACACACACACACACACAGTCTCACACACACACAGAGTCTCTCACACACACACACACACAGTCTCACACACAGTCTCACACACACACACACACAGTCTCTTTCACACACACACACACACACACACACACACAGTCTCACACACACACACACACAGACACAGTCTCACACACACAGTCTCACACACACAGACACAGTCTCACGCACGCACACAGTCTCACACACACAGTCTCACTCACACAGTCTCACACATGCACACAGTCTCACACACACACACAGTCTCTCACACACACAGTCTCACAGTCTCACACACACACAGAGTCTCACACACATACACACACACACGCACGCACACACACACAGTCTCACACACAGTCACACATAGACGCACACACACACGCATGCACACACACACACGCACACATAGATGCACACACGCACACACAGTCACACAGAGACGCGCACACACACACAGTCTCACACACACACACAGTTACACATAGACGCACACACACACAGTCACACACACACGCGCACGCACGCACGCACACACACACACACACACACACACACACACACACACACACACACACACACACACACACACACACACACACACACACACACACACACACACACACACACACACACACACACACACACACACACACAGCTAAACTAGGCCTGGACACCATCACATAGACCTCAACATCAGTTAAGGGTTGGAAACCAACCAGACAGCCTGAAGACTGCATCAAGCTCTTTCAACTGGCCCAGCATATGGCTGGTTTGTCTGTCTAATTTTCTGCAGGAGACTAAATGAATGAGGCTTGCAGGCAAGCTGACACCTGCGGGCGCTTTGACAGGCTCGGTAATTAGATCTAACGTGTAATGATTCTTCCTTAATAAAGGCTGCGCCTAGGAAAATTGAACCCAGACAGAGGAGAAAGAGGGAGGGAAGAAGGAAGAGAGAGACTGGGGTGAGGGAGGAAGAGAGAGACTGGGGTGAGGGAGGAAGAGAGAGACTGGGGTGAGGGAGGAAGAGAGAGACTGGGGTGAGGGAGGAAGAGAGAGACTGGGGTGAGGGAGGAAGAGAGAGACTGGGGTGAGGGAGGAAGAGAGAGACTGGGGTGAGGGAGGAAGAGAGAGACTGAGGTGAGGGAGGAAGAGAGAGACTGAGGTGAGGGAGGAAGAGAGAGACTGGGGTGAGGGAGGAAGAGAGAGACTGGGGTGAGGGAGGAAGAGAGAGACTGGGGTGAGGGAGGAAGAGAGAGACTGAGGTGAGGGAGGAAGAGAGAGACTGGGGTGAGGGAGGAAGAGAGAGACTGGGGTGGGGGAGGAGAGAAAGAGCATCAGAGAGTGGGGGACTGTGTGAAGCGAACACAACCGACAATTCCACACCGTGGTTATCAGGGGTGAGCCGTGAGGAAGGTGACACAGGGCTGGAAGCAAATCAACAGCCAACAACTAAAACACTGAAATCAGTCAGGAGTTGGATTTCTTTGCAAATACGCCACAGTCAGAGGCAATAAGCAATCAGTGAGGTGACTGGCTAGCTGTTAGGACTGTGCTGTACTGTGAGTGGTGCAGCCTGCCAGGCAGGGCAGTCATTGTTGGGAGGTAGAGACGGCTGAGAATCTGATTAGATGAGACTGACCACCTCTGAGAGCTATCAGTCAGTAATCAGACCAGAGAGAGAGACACTCCCATGGTTTCCCACTACAATAGAGGGAAATGGTGAACTATGCATCTGGTCTGGAGGTTTGAAACACCACAAGGTGGTCTGTAAGAACAGGCCAGGGATGTAGCAGCAAGTTTTTTGAGGGCTGTCGCCACCCCTGACTGTCTTACAGACCAATACCATACTGTCACACCTGAGTCAGGCATCAACAGGCGAATCACAACGCTCTGAACAGGTTTCTCCGATCTAGGATTTCTATGAAATGTCACAAATATATATGATTGTTGTTGATGAGAGACAGCTCCTGATGATCGTACCAGCCAGACTTACAGTGTAATTAAAACAATGCGTGTCATTATATGCACAGAATAAATTGAATTCCTATTTTCAAATAATATGCTCTACTCCTCAGCAGAAATCTTGTCATTTTAGTTCAATTTGATTTAATCAAGCTTCAACTGGTTGTCTTTCCTTTATAGTTTCACTATTCTAGGTGTGTTTATAGCACCAAGCAGAGCTATGTGCTCCTCCACAGAGAGCAGCAGTGAGGTTGACTCTCTCCTGTCTATAGAAGTGTTGTTGCTGCTGCCATCAGTTGACCTCTGTTTTGTCAGTACCGTGGCGGGGCCCTCCAAGCCCCTGTTGAACATTAAGAACAATAAGCATTTGATGTGTACCAACAAGAAAGCACAAACCACCAAACAAACAGAGACCTTTTGCACCTGCCCTCGGGGCAAATACTGACATTCATCTAAGCTTTTCTCTTTTTGCTGAAGTTGTTTCTTGTCCTGAGGCGGCTGGTCGCCCGGTCGGTGCATCGTAGTATTGGTAGTGGTGGTAATCCCATCGAACAAAAAACACACCACTCCTTTCATCTCCACACTTCCCTCAATAAAAATACCAATGGCCGCCGTTCTCTTGCACCTGGATTATTTTACTCGCCTTTTGTGATTGTAATAGGAATTAGCATTTGGCAGGAGTGGAGCAGGAGGAGGAGGGAACGAGGATGTTAAAAAGAAAGAAAGGGGTCTACATTTAAATGGAAATAGGGGCCAAGAGAGTAGACGGCCTACTATCCACCAGGGAGGGAGAGAGTAGACGGCCTACTATCCACCAGGGAGGGAGAGAGTGGACGGCCTACTATCCACCAGGGAGGGAGAGAGTAGACGGCCTACTATCCACCAGGGAGGGAGAGAGTGGACGGCCTACACTCCACCAGGGAGAGAGAGAGTAGACGGCCTACTATCCACCAGGGAGAGAGAGAGTGGACGGCCTACACTCCACCAGGGAGAGAGAGAGTAGACGGCCTACACTCCACCAGGGAGAGAGAGAGTGGACGGCCTACACTCCACCAGGGAGAGAGAGAGTAGACGGCCTACACTCCACCAGGGAGAGAGAGAGTAGACGGCCTACTATCCACCAGGGAGGGAGAGAGTAGACGGCCTACTATCCACCAGGGAGGGAGAGAGTGGACGGCCTACACTCCACCAGGGAGAGAGAGAGTGGACGGCCTACTATCCACCAGGGAGGGAGAGAGTGGAGGGGAGAGAGAGTGGACGGCCTACTATCCACCAGGGAGGGAGAGAGTGGACGGCCTACTATCCACCAGGG
Organism: Oncorhynchus clarkii lewisi; assembly: GCF_045791955.1. Lineage (NCBI taxonomy): Eukaryota > Metazoa > Chordata > Actinopteri > Salmoniformes > Salmonidae > Oncorhynchus > Oncorhynchus clarkii. Next base: position 33,742,439 of record NC_092158.1, read on the forward strand.
AGGGAGAGAGTGGACGGCCTACACTCCACCAGGGAGAGAGAGAGTGGACGGCCTACACTCCACCAGGGAGGGAGAGAGTGGACGGCCTACACTCCACCAGGGAGGGAGAGAGTGGACGGCCTACACTCCACCAGGGAGAGAGAGAGTGGACGGCCTACTATCCACCAGGGAGGGAGAGAGTGGACGGCCTACACTCCACCAGGGAGAGAGAGAGTGGACGGCCTACTATCCACCAGGGAGGGAGAGAGTGGACGGCCTACTATCCACCAGGGAGGGAGAGAGTGGACGGCCTACACTCCACCAGGGAGAGAGAGAGTGGACGGCCTACTATCCACCAGGGAGGGAGAGAGTGGACGGCCTACACTCCACCAGGGAGAGAGAGAGTGGACGGCCTACTATCCACCAGGGAGGGAGAGAGTGGACGGCCTACTATCCACCAGGGAGGGAGAGAGTGGACGGCCTACACTCCACCAGGGAGAGAGAGAGTGGACGGCCTACACTCCACCAGGGAGGGAGAGAGTGGAGGGCCTACTATCCACCAGGGAGGGAGAGAGTAGACGGCCTACACTCCACCAGGGAGAGAGAGAGTGGACGGCCTACACTCCACCAGGGAGAGAGAGAGTGGACGGCCTACACTCCACCAGGGAGAGAGAGAGTGGACGGCCTACACTCCACCAGGGAGGGAGAGAGTGGACGGCCTACTATCCACCAGGGAGGGAGAGAGTAGACGGCCTACTATTCACCAGGGAGGGAGAGAGTGGACGGCCTACACTCCACCAGGGAGAGAGAGAGTGGACGGCCTACACTCCACCAGGGAGAGAGAGAGTGGACGGCCTACACTCCACCAGGGAGAGAGAGAGTGGACGGCCTACACTCCACCAGGGAGGGAGAGAGTGGACGGCCTACTATCCACCAGGGAGGGAGAGAGTAGACGGCCTACTATCCACCAGGGAGGGAGAGAGTGGACGGCCTACACTCCACCAGGGAGAGAGAGAGTGGACGGCCTACACTCCACCAGGGAGGGAGAGAGTGCATTTGTGTACTGTTTCCCCTTTCACTGAGGGGTAAAGAGGGCGGCCCGTGTTGATTTAAGACGAACAAAGGGGGTCTTAGTCCTTTCAAGGGAACCAAATCTCCTCACAGAGAGGTGCCTTCAAAAGGAAGCCTCCCTGTCAAGCATGGGCATTGAGCCCCCGGTGGACGCCGCAAATCAAGCCCTGGAGGTAATCAAAGGCCAGAATGTGGGAAATGTGTTTGGGGTCCTAGGACTCTGCGTAGAGCACAGTGCAGGAAGAAAGAGGGAGAGGAGGGAAACAACAACCTATCTGCACCAATCAGCACCTCTTTCTCCTGCTCTCTGAAGGGGTCATAACCCCTGTTTTTCCAGCCCCTCCTCTCCCCTAACACTCCCCCCTCCGCCCCCATCAAAGCCGATAGTAACCCACCATTACAGAGGAATGTCCATTCAACACATTATCTGGACGTAAAAAATGGGGCTGGCTGCTTTTAACAGCAAATTAGTGACGTGATAATGAGGTCATAAACAGATGCCAGGCCCTCCTTCTGACTTAATTTCCTACTGAATTAGCACTTCCTGGTTCCTCCTCCTCTGGCTCCTATACAATACAACACTAACCCTCCTCCTGGCATGTTAACTAACACTGCTTCTCAATGCTCTGTGATACGGGACGTTAAATGTACACCTCAATGATTATTACTCTGTGTTTTTTTCTTCCAGAATTCTCATTTATGCTTCAAAATAGATTTTTGTGTTTATTATTTCATTTTCAATGTATTTCCCACTAAAAGAACTAGTAAAATATATTTTGGCATATCAAAACTCTGCATGGTGTTTATTTGAGTGAGTAACTAATATGGATTTTCTCATTCATCACACTGTATCCAATTCGATTCCATTTAATAGACCACCCTTAATGGATTTTCAGTCACGTCTAGACGTGAGCGAACACAGATTGATATTTCACACCTGTGTTACACAGAGCTGCACTGCAAATGGAAGCTTTTTTGCCTGAAATGCATTACCAAGCTCTGGTTCTGGTTGATATACAAATAGGCTGCAACGGCATGCCTCTCTCGGCTCTCATACACTGAGCCAATGCAGAATTACAATGACCAGCCAATGTCCTAATAATAATAAACAATGAAACACATTATGATTCTGTCAAATCAAAATAATTTTGCCATTATATAATATTGCAACATAAAACACATAAGAACTCATACCTTTAACTGCAGCAGTGCTGAAGAATTTCTCTGAGCTGGCATCAGAGCCCTGTGTGAGAGAAAGACGATATCATTAGCACATCTTCTTAAACATGTGGACTTCATAGTCAAAGACCCAACAGGCCATATGTACTATCCATCTAACGGGAGCAAAACATTCCGCACTGCACATCACGGCCACTTGATGGCACTGTTGGTCCATGACACAACAGCACATTTCATCTCGAGCCCGATGTGGCAGGGCGTACATTAACATTGCTATGTTATTGTGCGAACATTCAGTGCTAAGCATTTACACAGTATTAGACAATTAACGTGTTTTTAGGTGAGAATGTGCTGTCGAGGAGGCGTTGGCTAATTCAATACCACGAATAAGGTGAAAGACCGACCTGTTACAATCCCTACCAATATATGCGTGCCATGGATGAGTCTACTAGGGAATAATAGATTGAACCCACTAGTTTAAAATGTCACATTCATAGCGTTTTCACTTTTTGTCGCAGAGAAGTATAAAACCAGATGACAGTAGCCTATTGAAAGATGCTCGTTTATATATTAGATATTAGTCGCGGGAAGTGAATTTGACAATGAGCCCAATTCAAAACAATTCAGAAGACATTATCACAGAAAATGAAGACTCCACAGCTTCTCTGCAAATGGACAGTGGCACGGGCTCCAATAGTAACGGTATGAGAATTGCACAAATGCCACATATATCACATTGGCTAAAGCCTATCAATTATTTTCTATACTCACATGATACGACCCTGCTGAAGCCAGAAACATTTAAATATTAATTTGCTTAGGGTGCAGTACACTCCATGGTAAGAGATAGGCATTTCAGTATATCTATTCATCCGAATTAAAATGTGTAGGTGCATGGAAAACAGAAAAAGGTTTTGCCATTCCATAAAATATAATTTTATCTCGTAATAACACAAATTAAAACGAGAGTAGCATATCAAAGAGTATGACGGCAGATTGAAATAGACAGACTTGATTGAAGCACATTCAGTTTGGATATTTCCCTTTTGCACACAGCAAATATACAGATAAACACCATTCATAACGGTAAAAGCAGCATTTTCCACATAGGAATATTACACATTTGCGTTATTATGAATATGTTTATTAGTAGCCTATAAAACGAAATGCTGCAATAGCCACACAGATATTACACATTTTATTATGTTCAATAAAACCTATTGATAATACACAGAATTCGTCGTTAATATACATAAACTAATAACCAAACAGGCTAATTCATAATAAGGTAGACTACGTGAATAAAGAAACGCGACGCGCATACCTTTGATGTGGCGAAACTGGCAAGAAGGAAAATAACAAGTCAAATATATGACTTTCGTGGTCTAGAAAATACGGCCCCGTTTTACATTCTGCTCGTCGAATAATGTAATCCACAAACGGGGCGAATTCAACTCCGTTTTAATTGATGACAGCCATGCGAAAAGAGAAGCCCTTTCCAAGACAATTCCAACGAGAGACGAGAAGCGCATAAAAAGCTACCGTTCCTCTCGGACAAAGGAAGACGTGTCTTGCCAGCAAAAGCATCAGCAACAACTCTGGGTCGCTAAATCCCGTTAAGTGCGTTTCGTCTCCAGTTCAGGGTGGAATACAAATCTATTTCGCAATATTCATGTATTGAAAATATCCGAGATTCGAATAGACAGGATCCTTGGGAGAATGTGTATCTGGACGCGTAAAGAGGCTGCGTCCACAGACACCACAAGAGAGTCGACTGCTCGCTCCTACAGAGCAAAAAAATCCAACAAAGCGCAGACCAATTTCCTCTGTTGCGAAAGAGGGAGACAAAATCACACTTAGAATCACCTTGAGCCAAAAGGGGACTCCACATTCATTATATGTTCAGCTGGTAAAAGCGTATGTCCTGTGGTTGCTGACGGTTCCGTCGCCGACAGAGCCTCTCCTCATCCGCTCCAAGCATCAGACAAACTCCCATTCATCCAACGGCTGCCCCAGCGATCCTCGCTCAACGATCGGGTCCTCCCACTTCCTGATTCTAACCTGACTTGGGTTCGACTTCTCTCCCGAACACAAACACACGTGTGTTTTCTGCTTCCGAGTGTCCGAATACTGTTCCAAAGACCGCGCGCTGCTCGGGACAGTCGTGCGTATTTGCGTAAATGGAGCTCAGATAAACTGCTTAGCATTTCCAGAACGAGAGAGGGAGAGAAAGCAAGAGACGGGAGGGAAGGGGGAGGGCCTGAGACTAGAATGATATTCTTTCACTGTCAACAGTGTGAGATGATGTCAGCGGCTAATGATTTTCCCAGTAGGGTGCTGCAACCGTGAGGGGAGGAAAACAAAACACTCTTTATAAGCAGCAGTGCACCTCCTCAGAGCTCACAGCCGTTCTCTTCCTGTTGGAATAACCACCACTCTACTGTCCTGGAGGAGGTCACATACCCACACCAGCTACTGGGCCAACCATGGCGATAGACAGGGATCCATCCATGCTCACCTATGGTGCCCACTTAATCAAACCTGATCCAGGGCTCAAACGCAGACATTGACAAGAGATTTTCTCATGTTCAAACCATCTGTATTTGTAAGAGGATCACCAGCTTTAGCATTCTCCCTATTATTAAGCACATTTCTGATGGGGCTATTGCTTGGAAGGAGAAAGAGAGAGCGAGAGAGAAAGCACCCCTCGTCTTATCTGATCCATCTCACTAATCTGGCGGACCACGGACACTCCAGACCAAAACAATCCTGCAATCTCCAACTAATGCTGGGCGTTCCTGGAAAATCCCTTCAATCGCACGTTCCCGTGTCCAGCATTAACCCACTGTATGGGAGGTCAATGGATCAACAATGGAGTCACATTGGAGGGAGGATGGGATCTCTTTCTCTCTCCCTACAGCACCCAGCCCCCACAGAGCAGAAAACAGACTTAACTCATTGCTGCAGGGTGCTAATCCATCCCTCTACCCTACTGTATGTGCTGGAGAAAGAAGGAGTGGGAGAAAGAGAAAGATAGCGACAGACAGACACAGACAGACACAGACAGACAGAATGGCCGAGTGTTATAACCCCATGCACCTAGTGCTCTATATACAGTGCCTTGCGAAAGTATTCGGCCCCCTTGAACTTTGCGACCTTTTGCCACATTTCAGGCTTCAAACATAAAGATATAAAACTGTATTTTTTTGTGAAGAATCAACAACAAGTGGGACACAATCATGAAGTGGAACGACATTTATTGGATATTTCAAACTTTTTTAACAAATCAAAAACTGAAAAATTGGGCGTGCAAAATTATTCAGCCCCTTTACTTTCAGTGCAGCAAACTCTCTCCAGAAGTTCAGTGAGGATCTCTGAATGATCCAATGTTGACCTAAATGACTAATGATGATAAATACAATCCCCCTGTGTGTAATCAAGTCTCCGTATAAATGCACCTGCACTGTGATAGTCTCAGAGGTCCGTTAAAAGCGCAGAGAGCATCATGAAGAACAAGGAACACACCAGGCAGGTCCGAGATACTGTTGTGAAGAAGTTTAAAGCCGGATTTGGATACAAAAATATTTCCCAAGCTTTAAACATCCCAAGGAGCACTGTGCAAGCGATAATATTGAAATGGAAGGAGTATCAGACCACTGCAAATCTACCAAGACCTGGCCGTCCCTCTAAACTTTCAGCTCATACAAGGAGAAGACTGATCAGAGATGCAGCCAAGAGGCCCATGATCACTCTGGATGAACTGCAGAGATCTACAGCTGAGGTGGGAGACTCTGTCCATAGGACAACAATCAGTCGTATATTGCACAAATCTGGCCTTTATGGAAGAGTGGCAAGAAGAAAGCCATTTCTTAAAGATATCCATAAAAAGTGTAGTTTAAAGTTTGCCACAAGCCACCTGAGAGACACACCAAACATGTGGAAGAATGTGCTCTGGTCAGATGAAACCAAAATTTAACTTTTTGGCAACAATGCAAAACGTTATGTTTGGCGTACAAGCAACACAGCTCATCACCCTGAACACACCATCCCCACTGTCAAACATGGTGGTGGCAGCATCATGGTTTGGGCCTGCTTTTCTTCAACAGGGACAGGGAAGATGGTTAAAATTGATGGGAAGATGGATGGAGCCAAATACAGGACCATTCTGGAAGAAAACCTGATGGAGTCTGCAAAAGACCTGAGACTGGGACGGAGATTTGTCTTCCAACAAGACAATGATCCAAAACATAAAGCAAAATCTACAATGGAATGGTTCAAAAATAAACATATCCAGGTGTTAGAATGGCCAAGTCAAAGTCCAGACCTGAATCCAATCGAGAATCTGTGGAAAGAACTGAAAACTGCTGTTCACAAATGCTCTCCATCCAACCTCACTGAGCTCGAGCTGTTTTGCAAGGAGGAATGGGAAAAAATTGCAGTCTCTCGATGTGCAAAACTGATAGAGACATACCCCAAGCGACTTACAGCTGTAATCGCAGCAAAAGGTGGCGCTACAAAGTATTAACTTAGGGGGCTGAATAATTTTGCACGCCCAATTTTTCAGTTTTTGATTTGTTAAAAAAGTTTGAAATATCCAATAAATGTCGTTCCACTTCATGATTGTGTCCCACTTGTTGTTGATTCTTCACAAAAAAATACAGTTTTATATCTTTATGTTTGAAGCCTGAAATGTGGCAAAAGGTCGCAAAGTTCAAGGGGGCCGAATACTTTCGCAAGGCACTGTACAAGGACATTGGATCTCATGGCCAGATAGATGACTATCAGCAGGGAGACGTGGCTGGCTGAGGCCCCAGGAGACCATTCAAAGCCATACTGCCCGGGCCCCCGGGCCCCAGAGAGCTAAACTTCATCACACAATGGTCCCGCGAAGAACACAGCTCTCCATTACAAAGTGTTCATTGGGTTAGGGGCCCACCTTGATCTCCAGTATAAAGTGTGCAATGGGTTAGGGGCCCCATCTTGATTGTCAGTGGGCCCATGTCTAATATATGATGAAGCCATGTTGACAAGTGTCTGCTTTGAACATCAAGCAGCTTCCATATTGGGAAGAAGAAAAGGAGAAAAAAATCAAAGTGTCCGTGTCCGATTACCCATACTTGGTCCTAAATAGTAGGCTGTTTGAGTATGTAGAAAAAAGAAAGTTGAATAGTATACAACATTTAGGAAATCGAGTATACTTTAAATGCCCGGAAGTCATACTCATTTCGGCTTTGACAACAACTGATCAATTATATATGGGGATGCACTACCAAAATCAACGAATAGCGGGAAACTGCATTTCAAGCATGATGCATTCTCAGTATGTGAAGTATGTTAATAGTATGCAACAGTATGCAACACCTTGAAAATCAAGTATGGTTTAAATGCCAGGATGTTATACTCATTTCGGCTCTTCACCCAGTAGAATTGGATGCACACTTTTCCACGATGTATTGGAAGAGGTGGGCTGCGAGTGATAGGCGATTCAGGTGATTCTGTTCAGGTAGCCAAACAACAAAACTAGTTTTTTTTTTTACACAAAGTGTATTTCTGTTTTCTCACTGAAGTGTTTCTTGTTCTCTTGGCCTTTGTCAGAACTTTGAACCTAATTACTAAACCATCTTCTGATTTCTGAATGTGTCGGCACCGAGGACTCAGGATGTGGCTGAGTTATTGATGTCAAGTTAATCAGGCCTTTTAATTTAAACATATGGATTGTAGGCTAGGTAGGCTAGGCTACCTATTTAATAATTTAATTTATGGATCAAGCCTTAGCAGTCACTCTGATCTTGTTCCCAATGATCAGTGCTTTCGTGTATTATGTTGCTGTCCAGCGGTCCTGAATTTGCGATGCATCTGACTGTCCACATGCCTTTTGATTTGAACATTTGAACATTTTTGTTGTGTGTACTAGGCTATTTGATTTAATTAATATACAGTACCAGTTTTATGTTTGGACACATCTACTCATTCAAGGGTTTTTCTTTATTTTTTGATATTTTCTACATTGTATAATAAAAATTAAATGAAATAACACATGAAATCATGTAGTAACCCAAAAACTTTTAAACAAATTGAAATATATTTTATATTTGAAATTCTTCAAAGTAGCCACCCTTTGCCTTGATGACAACTTTGCACACTCTTGGCTTTCTCTCAACCAGCTTCATGAGGTGGACCTGGAATGCTTTATAGTATGCAACAATGAGTAAATAGCATGCAGTTTAGCTTATTCCAAATGCCAAAAACAACTGGACAAATTATGTTTCAAATTAGTTATAGTACTGGATAGTCACATGTTATTACATAGTAATTGCAAGACATTCCAAGTAACTACATGGCATTGTGCTGTTTTGTTGGTAAAAACAAAGGTGTGTATGATGCACTGAATATTTATACCACTTTATGCAACAAACAAACATGGCTGCCTGTTGTTGCACCAGTTGAGGAACAGAAGCCATCAACAAATCAGTATTTATTGTCCTTAACAGTCATTATCAAATCTATTTATTTATTTTTGTTATTACCCCTTTTTCTCCACAAATTTGTGGTATCCAAATCATAGTTACAGTCTTGTCTCATCGCTGCAACTCCCGTACGGCCTCAGGAGAGGTGAAGGTCGAGAGCCGTGCGTCCTCCGAAACACAACCCAACCAGGCTGCACTGCTTCTTCACACAATGCCCACTTAACCCGGAAGCCAGCCGCACCAATGTGTCGTAGGAAACACCGTACACCTGGCGACCGTGTCAGCATGCACTGCGCCCAGCCCGCCACAGGAGTCGCTAGTACGCGATGTGACAAGGACATCCCTGTCGGCCAAACCCTCTCCTGGGCCAATTGTGCGCCGCCCCATGGGTCTCCTGGTCACGGCCGGCTGCGACAGAACCTGGACTCAAACTCAGAATCTCTAGTGTCAGAGCCTTAGAACACTGCACCACTCGGGAGGCCTCATTATCAAATTTAATAGAAACCTCAGGTCTGTGATTCCAGCTCAACCACCAGACAATCTACATCCGGATCTCTCACTGCACATTCCTTTTTAATTCAAATGAAACGCTGACTGAGACGAACAGAAATGAGAAAAAAAAGCTGTGCATGCTGTAATGCCGCAGCCAAGAAAATAATATAAAGTGGCACTTTTCTATGGAAAAGCACTTGATGCCGTTGCCAGAGACTGGAGATCAAATATAACGTCTGGAGTTTTGTTATGTATGCCAGTAATTGGTGTCTGTGCCTGTAAATTCTGTCTATACACCATCAGCCCCTTCTCTCCGCTAAAAATGTTTCATCTTTAATTCAATTTTTTGGGCCGTGATCCTTTGCTTCAAAGCATCCAGAAGAGAATTTTGCCAACCTCCGCAATGGCGGTTTAATTCGACAGGAACTCTTTTTTTCCCTAGATTGCAATCACAGGAGACTGGCTCTCTTTTTCATGAACCTTCCTACCATTACGGGAAAAACCTCCCCTCATTTAAAATATTACCGACAAGTGTAACAGGTGTAATACGTTAAAAGCTCTTAGATAGGGCTCACAAGACTTCCCGGGGTGGATGAGGAGGATGAGGTGAGGCAATAAAAGGAAACGTGTCTTGATGAAATGGTAGAAATGCTCTGAGGAGAATAGCAGCTTTCTCCTGAGACAGATAGATAGATAAATATAGAGAGGTTCCAGGCAGGTTGACATGGAACAAGCAGGTAACAATGGCCGGGCTGTGAAGATGAAGAACCGTCGGGGAGAAGAATCAGAGGTATACAGTTTAATGGCTGTGATAGAAAACTGAGGATGGATCAACAACATTGTAGTTACTCCACAATACTAACCTAATTGACAGAGTGAAAATAAGGAAGATTGTACAGAATAAAAATATTCCAAAACATGCTTCCTAATTGCAAGAAGGGTCTAAAGAAATACTGTCAAAAATGTGTCCAATTAACTTTTTGTCCTTAATACAAAGTGTTATGTTTGGGGCAAATCCAATACAACACATTACTGAGTACCACTCTCCATATTTTCAAGCATAGTGGTGGCTGCATCATGTTATGTGTATGCTTGTAATTGTTCAGGACTGGTGAGTTTTTTAGGATACAAAAGAAGCGGAATGAAGCTAAGCACAGGCTAAATCCTAGAGGAAAACCTGGTTCAGTCGGTATCCACCAGACACTGGGAGATGAATTCACCTTTCAGCAGGACAATAACCTAAATCACAAGGCCAAATCTACACTGGAGTTGCTTACCAAGAAGACAGGAATGTTCTTAAGTGGTCGAGTTAGAGTTTGACTTAAATCTGCTGGAAAATCTATGGAAAGACCTGAAAATGGTTGTCAAGCAATTATTAACAACCAATTTGACAGAGCTTGAAGCATTTTGAAAAGAATAATGGGCAAATGTTTCTCTTAGAGACTTACCCAGAAAGACTCACATCTGTAGTCGCTGCCAAAGGTGATTCTAACATGTATTGACTCAGGGGGCTGAATACTTCTCTAATCAAGATATATTAGTGTTTTATTGTTCAAAAATGTTTTCTAAATGTTATAATTTTTCATCCACTTTGACATACCAGAGTATTTTTTGTAGATCGTTGACAAAAAAATTACAATTCAAACGATTTTAATCTCACTGTAACAACATGTGGAAAAAGTCAAGGGGTGTGAATACTTTCTGAAGGCACTACATGTATTTCGTAGACAAGATGTCTACTATGGGCAGTATAGAAGTCTACTATGGGCAGTATAGAAGTCTACTAGGGGTAGTATAGAAGTCTACTATGGGTAGTATGGAAGTCTACTATGGGTAGTATAGAAGTCTACTATGGGCAGTATGGAAGTCTACTATGGGTAGTATAGAAGTCTACTATGGGTAGTATAGAAGTCTACTATGGGTAGTATAGAAGTCTACTATGGGTAGTATAGAAGTCTACTATGGGTAGTATAGAAGTCTACTATGGGTAGTATAGAAGTCTACTAGGGGTAGTATAGAAGTCTACTATGGGTAGTATAGAAGTCTACTATGGGCAGTATAGAAGTCTACTATGGGCAGTATAGAAGTCTACTAGGGGTAGTATAGAAGTCTACTAGGGGTAGTAAAAAGTATACTATGGGTAGTATAGAAGTCTACTAGGGGTAGTATAGAAGTCTACTAGGGGTAGTATAGAAGTCTACTAGGGGTAGTATAGAAGTCTACTATGGGTAGTATAGAAGTCTACTATGGGTAGTATAGAAGTCTACTAGGGGTAGTATAGAAGTCTACTAGGGGTAGTATAGAAGTCTACTAGGGGTAGTATAGAAGTCTACTAGGGGTAGTATAGAAGTCTACCAGGGGAAGTATAGAAGTCTACTATGGGTAGTATAGAAGTCTACTATGGGTAGTATAGAATTCTACTAGGGGTAGTATAGAAGTCTACTATGGGTAGTATATAAGTTGACTATGGGTAGTATAGAAGTCTACTATGGGCAGTATAGAAGTCTACTAGGGGTAGTATAGAAGTCTACTATGGGTAGTATAGAAGTCTACTAGGGGTAGTATAGAAGTATACTATGGGTAGTATTGAAGTCTACTATGGGTAGTATAGAAGTCTACTATGGGCAGTATAGAAGTCTACTAGGGGTAGTATAGAAGTATACTATGGGTAGTATAGAAGTCTACTATGGGCAGTATAGAAGTCTACTATGGGTAGTATAGAAGTCTACTATGGGTAGTCTAGAAGTCTACTATGGGTAGTATAGAAGTCTACTAGGGGTAGTATAGAAGTCTACTATGGGTAGTATAGAAGTCTACCAGGGGTAGTATAGAAGTCTACTATGGGTAGTATAGAAGTATACTATGGGTAGTATAGAAGTCTACTAGGGGTAGTATAGAAGTCTACTATGGGTAGTATAGAAGTCTACTAGGGGTAGTATAGAAGTCTACTAGGGGTAGTATAGAAGTCTACTAGGGGTAGTATAGAAGTATACTATGGGTAGTATAGAAGTCTACTATGGGCAGTATAGACGTCTACTATGGGTAGTATAGAAGTCTACTAGGGGTAGTATAGAAGTTTACTAGGTGTAGTATAGAAGTCTACTATGGGTAGTATAGAAGTCTACTATGGGTAGTCTAGAAGTCTACTATGGGTAGTATAGAAGTCTACTAGGGGTAGTATAGAAGTCTACTATGGGTAGTATAGAAGTCTACTAGGGGTAGTATAGAAGTATACTATGGGTAGTATAGACGTCTACTAGGGGTAGTATAGAAGTCTACTATGGGTAGTATAGAAGTCTACTAGGGGTAGTATAGAAGTCTACTAGGGGTAGTATAGAAGTCTACTAGGGGCAGTATAGAAGTCTACTAGGGGTAGTATAGAAGTATACTATGGGTAGTATAGAAGTCTACTAGGGGTAGTATAGAAGTATACTATGGGTAGTATAGAAGTCTACTAGGGGCAGTATAGAAGTCTACTAGGGGTTGTATAGAAGTCTACTATGGGTAGTATAGAAGTCTACTAGGGGTAGTATAGAAGTCTACTATGGGCAGTATAGAAGTCTACCAGGGGTAGTATATAAGTCTACTATGGGTAGTATAGAAGTATACTATGGGTAGTATAGAAGTCTACTAGGGGTAGTATAGAAGTCTACTATGGGTAGTATAGAAGTCTACTAGGGGTAGTATAGAAGTATACTATGGGTAGTATAGAAGTCTACTATGGGTAGTATAGAAGTCTACTATGGGCAGTATAGAAGTCGACTATGGGTAGTATAGAAGTCTACTATGGGTAGTATAGAAGTCTACTATGGGTAGTATAGAAGTCTACTATGGCCAGTGTGGATTGCCAGAGGGTATGGAGAGAAGTCTACTATGGACAGTGTGGATTGCCAGAGGGTATGGAGAGAAGTCTACTATGGGTAGTATAGAGGTCTACTATGGACAGTGTGGATTGCCAGAGGATATGGATAGAAGTCTACTATGGACAGTGTGGATTGCCAGAGGGCATGGAGAGAAGTCTACTATGGGTCGTATAGAAGTCTACTATGGACAGTGTGGATTGCCAGAGGGTATGGAGAGAAGTGGCAAGGACACAGGTTTTAATAAGCACATGCTTATAAAACACTTAAAAAAGACATTAATTATTTGCACCATTCTCAATAAGATTCATGGCCTGATATTCTATCTGACTGCAAAATAGGTAGACTACCCCCACATGCCATGGAACATCCTGCAATCAAATACATGCACAAATACACACCAGAATCAAAAATCATCTACCGTCTCTTTTCTGTGCTTTCAAAAAGCGAGGTGAGGATGCTTTTTACAGTCATTACATCCAGCCTTATCTCAGTGAGCCTGAGCCTGCACTAGCCTGCCAATGACAACTGCTTCTAATCTTGCCCCCTCCCGACAAGCAGCTCTGAAAGCGACAGCGCCTTTCTTCCCAATTCCTCAGACACGTAGCCAGACATATATTCATCTGTCACTCGTTGCCTGTATTAATGGGGAGATGACACACACACACGAGACAAAAAGATGAGCCATATTTCACACATCTTTCACACTGATTTAAACCTGCCTTTATCACACAAGAGGGATTGGTAGTTTTTGAATATTAAGGCAGACACAAGACAGAGGGAGGGAAGCATCTGTCTGACATAGCCTACTAGGACAACGGGAATTGAAAAGTAGCAGATCGTTTTTTCTCTACGGTAATATGTTTCCTTGAGCTAAGAGATATGAAACTCACATCATATGTCACTAAGTGAAGCGTAAAGTATTTCTTCCTGGTGTTCGACCTATAAAGTAAAGAGCCTATAGAGCAACTGGTGTAATCTGGTCTGCTATCTCTCCCAGTCTGCTTTCAGGAACCAGGCCCGGCCCGTCGGTTGGACCACTAGGCGAATGGGGATGGATAATGTTAGACCTTATCTCCATCTAGGAGGTCAATAATCACTGAGAGTTGACATAGCAGTACATAAGCACTGGTCTGTTAGCATGAGCAGAGCCACTTTACTGCCTGGCCCTCGAGCCATCAGTCCTCTGTCCCCTTCCCAGGGACTCTGCTTTCAAAACAAACCAGGACAAGGAAATTGGTTTAGGCTAACCTTCCCTCCTCAAACGCTTGGGTTACATCCTTAATGCATTTCTTTGCCTTATTCCCAGTCGGAGTAGAAATGGGAACAGGAGTTAACCCTTTTGTCAAAATTCTAGACATGCCACAGAGCGTCAGCCGGTCATTTCAGGCCAGTCAATCCCTCCCTCCCCATCAAGCAGACCAACATTGAGTACCACTCTATTGCACACACACAAACACATTTGTACATTTGTACAAACACATTTGTACACACTCATATACACTCAGTGGACAGTTTATTAGGTACACCCATCTAGTAGGGGGTCGTACCCCCCACCTCCAGAACATCCTGAATTATTCGGGGCATGGCGTTCTATCGTGACTCAATTGGTATCAAGGGACCTAACGTGTGCCAGGAAAACATTCCCCACACCAGTACACCACCGCCACCAGCCTGTACCGTTGACACCAGGCAGGATGGGGCCACGGACCCATGCTGCTTACGCCAAATCCTGACTCTGCCATCAGCATGGCGCAACAAGAACCGGGCTTCTTCGGACCAGACAATGTTTTTTCCACTCCTCGATTGTCCAGTATTGATGATTGAGTGCCTACTTGAGCCACTTCTTCTTGTTTTTAGCTGATAGGAGTGGAACCCGTTGTGGTCGTCTCCTACAATAGCGCATCCATGACAAGGATTGACAAGTTGTGCGTTCCGAGATGCCATTCTACACACCACTGTTGTACTGTGCTGTTATTTGCCTGTTTGTGGCCCGCCTGTTAGTTTGCATGATATTTTCCCTTTTCCTTCAATCTCTCTCATCAACGAGCTGTTTTTGCCCACAGGACTGCCACTGACTGGATGTTTTTTCTTTGTCGCACCAATCTCTGTAAACTCTAGACACTCGTGCGTGAAATCCCAGGAGAGTGAGCTTTTCTGAGATACTGTATCCGAATCACCAAGCACAGACGATCATACCGCGCTCAAAGCCGCCTAGGTCACTCGTTTTGCCCATTCTAACGTTCAATCGAACAGTAACTGAATGTCTCGATGCCTGTCTGCCTGCTTTATATAGCAAGCCATGGCCACGTGACTCACTGTCTGTAGGAGAGATACATTTTTTGTGAAAAGGGTGGTGTAGCTAATAAACCAGCGACTGAGTGCAAAATACACACACAGGTAGACTTTGGGCGGCATCCAGATTGCCATACCTTTATACCGATCTTGTGCCATACCGGGATATTCAATAATACCGGCACTGAACACAAGGGACACTATTGATTTTGGAAGAAGCTAACCACAAATGCAGAGCATTTAGCATATTTTAGACAGTTAACTTAATAGTTATAAAATATCTAGCTGGCAAACATTTAGTTGTGAATTCTATGTAATTAGATCACCTGGCGCATGCTGCGCAACAGTGAGCGACTCACAAGACTCACGAGGTCTCTAGTCGTTGTGTGCTACAAACACCACGTGACTGGGTACTACCGGGAAAATTATGTGACAGGTGAAATGAAGAATGCAGTCTTCTTTATCTCCTAACATATTGCACAAGATGACCGCAGGTATTTACTTAAAAAGTAGCTAGAAATATTCACATTTATAAAACAACTTCAAATAAATAGTTTAAACGGTATTGACTGTATTGAAAAACCATCCTGTGGCTATTTCCAAATACCCCTGTACATACGGTATACCGCCCAAGCCTACACACAGGACTGTGTTGTTGATGTTTCCTTGCGTTGGTAAGGGGTTAGAGATCTCTCATCTGCTCACTGTCATGGCTGACATAGAGTGAAACTGTAAATGCCATGAGAACTACAATATAGCATGCAAACTTTGGCAAAACAACTGCTTATCCTTCTGATCAAATAATTTCATATGAAGCTGGTCCAGATACTGGTTTGATCTGGTTTGCAGTAATATTGAGGTTGGCTTCCATGAGGATCCCGTGTTAAAAACCAGGCGATAGCTTTCAGCTGTTTTACAATGGAAAATAAGGGAAATCCTCTCAATATTCCAACCTGATTCCAGTTGTCTCAGAAGTCTTGCAGTGAAGCCATGCACCCCAGACAAACCCCTAAATAAAAACTCTGAATATCAAACCCTAGCTTTAATTGTCCTCATTAATCATCTCCATAGTCACGGAGGCACGACAGACATCAGCAACGACTTAATTTCAACCCAGAGCTACTTTGGCTGGGATGATATTTTTTCTTTTTTTTACTTTCTTGTGAAATATGATGGAGAGAAACAGGAGGAGGAGAGAGTGACAGGGAGAAGAGAGACAGAAATTAGAGAGACAGACAGCCAGGGGGAGGGGAAATCGAGGGGGGAGAGAAATTGCCCGCTGTGTCTTTAAGAGGAATCACGTCAGGAAAGCACTGAGGAAATCACCAGGAAAACCTGTATTAAAATGTGTCTGACCCCTGATGGACTTCCGACTGCAGCCCAGAGCAATCTGCCTGCCTGCCCGGCTGGAGAAATATGGTCAGAGGATTGTGCCACTGAAACACTCCATCAAGACCATTCTGTCAGGTACGCACTGAGACAGACTACAGCCCAAACCTCTCTTCCCTTCCTCTCTCTCCCTCCCTCCTCCACTCTAAGGTCGTGTTGAACTGCTCCAGAGTGGGGGCCTAATGATAGTCTCTCTAGTCTAGGGGGACATAAGATGGGCCCAGACTTCAAAAGCCAGCAGGGTGACAGACAGCAGGGAAGTCTCTCTCTCTCTCCCCCCCCCCCCCCCCCCCCCCCCTCTCCGTCTCAACCCAGGCCCACTGGCCCAGGAGGGGTTTCTAATTGCATTTCACAAGGACTGAACTAAATAAAGGCCTTGTTCTGCCTACAGTAGCCACCCTGCTGGGGG